>NW_025832706.1:0-3433 GCF_002878395.1 Capsicum annuum | reverse complement strand
GGATAGAACAATTTTATTTCTGTAATCGACTATCGCATAATAGGATTAAAGCCAATCATGTTAAGAATGACATCAAAATTAGTCATCTCTAATTCGACTAAGTCTACTGAAGTAACTTTCTGAGATACCTTAACCAAACATTTCCTGTATAACCGTCGGGCTATGATAGTTTTACCCACTGGGGTAGATCTAAGAAGAGCTTTGCTAGAATTTTAGGACTGACTTCAAAATCAATTACTATATAAGGAGTAACAAAAGATAAAGAAGATCATGGATATAGAAAAGCGTAAGCATGCAAGTAAAGGATCTGTAAAACACTATCATGACCCGAGCTGAGGACCTGGCCGCAATGGGAATTCGGTACCATCAAGGCTCAAGATACCCCTCTAACTCTCAAACCCACTATTTATATTGTTCATTTTGGGTCCAGACCTGTATGACTTTAAAATGCGTCTCTAGGGAGTAAGGATTTCTTACTTATATACCCAGCACCCCTCCTGTGTTTTGTCAATATGGGACTCCTTCTTAAGATGATGTATTGTATACACCCCCCTTATGGACTCAGTGTCCTCGTTGAGGTTTGCTCCACCAAATGGGATTTTCCAATACTCAAGACTAAGGTTTACCCCTTCTTACCAGGATTTGCCTATACTCAATTTGAACTCTGGCCCATAACAAAAGGGCTGGCATAAGATTGGCTCTGATACTATTCTGTAATGAGCCGAACAGAGGACCTGGCCTCGACAGGCATCCTAAACCCTCAAGGCTTGAGACACCCCTCTAACTACCCAACGTACCAGTGATATTGTCCACTTTGGTCCTAGGACCGCATGTATTTAAAATGTATCAGTAGGGAGTAAGGCTTTCTTACTTATATACCCAACATCCCTTCTGTATTTTGCTGATGTAGGAATACTTACTAAGATGAGGTGTTACACGTACCAGTGACCATATTAGGAGAATTTTCCTAATCTTGTCGGTACTGAAGATCATAAATTTTATTTGGGAGTTGCCCACTGGTGGCACTGAAAGTGGCACCCTGCTTATTTAGGCAACCAGAATGAGCTAGAGGGAAATTATGCAGACCTTGGGAACCTAACTAAGGACAATTTCTGACTCTGTTGCCTAACTTTCCATATCTGAAGTAAACATGAATGCCACTCTGCAAATACCCTGATGGTTCTTGCCATAAGTCTGACAAAGTTTTAGGGCTTGACACCCTATCCCTGTTTCCATAAGTCTGACAAAGTTTTAGCGCTAACACTGCCCTATGTTTTAGGGCTTGACACCCTATCCCTGTTGTTGTCTCTGAATTTTAGCACTGGAGCACTGGCTGAGGAAGGAGCTGGAACTGAAGATTTCTGGTAAAACTGTGAATGATTCCCCCCTCTGACTTAGGCTGATTAAAATTAAAGCTTCTTATTCTACGTATCTTATTCTGCTTTTCTCTCCTTTATCTTCTGTTCTTCTATCTGTTGACCATGGATCATAAGCCTGGCTATGTCCATCTCACTAATCAACATGGCGGTCCTGTACTCTTTGTCCATACAATCATTCACCTTAGAAACAAACTTAGTTTTCTTAAATCTTCTTTCTGCCACCATATGTGGATCGTATCTAGCTAATTGAGTAAAATTAAAAGAATAGTATTGCACTGTTATGTTGCCCTGCCTGATATTGATAAATTCTAACACCTTAGCTTCTCTCGTCTTTAGGGGAAAGAAGCTATCTAAGAATGGATTTATAAACTCCTCCCACTCTACTGACCCTGCATCATTGTCCCTCTCTACTTTCCAATGCTTGAACCATGTGTGAGCTATATCCTGCAATGATATGCAACTAGCTCAACACTTTTACTAGCAGTCACCACCATGATATCTATAAATTTCTGCACCTGATCAAGGAATTCCTGAGGGGTTTTGTCTGACTTAGACTTGGTAAAAAATGGAGGATTCATTCGAGTGAAGTCCCAAATCCTGACTGCAGCTAAATTTCCCGCTGGGTTGGCCGAAATGAAAACTGGTCATTTATTCTAGGTAATAACTGAATTTGCAAGAGTAGTGAATACAACTCTAAACTCTGCATAAGAAACGTATTCATCCAAGGGATCTTCTTGGATAGGCTGAGGGGCTGACTGATTCTCGTTTTTTCTATTGGGAGGCATATTCTATAAATGAAAGGGAGAAACAAATTAGACTGAGAGTTTAATTTGAGCTCATGCTCAGTGGCATGACATGAATACTGAAAAAAGGAAAACTATTCCTAAAACATCTTATAGCCTCCTATACATAAATATGGCGTGCAACACACCCATACACAAGACTCTACTAGATGTCACTTTCAGATTTCCTAGGACACTGTTGAACTTTAGGCTCTGATACCAAGTTTTTAATGCCCCAAGTCTGGAACCCCAAATGATACACGGTGCTAACAATCCCAAAGGACCACTATTTAACCCATGACTTGTACCTGCTACAATAAAAGTATTATAATACGAAAATATGCAGAAACAATAGGCTGAAATACCATAAGGTTCATTACTGAAACAATAACTGATAAAGAATGTATGAACATGGTATAATAATATGAACATTAAAAATAAGCTATCTGAACATGCTATAGTCTGAATAAGTCTCTAAACTGTCTGAATAAGGAGTTGATGGGACATGTCACCAACTAACTCTAATTGCTAAATATAACTAAGTATTGAAATAATAAAATAATTATTTCCTTGAAGTATGAGGACACACTACTGAATCTGATAACTGACATATAAACTGCAAAGTACGATCATGAACATGAGCGTCCAAACATATAGTATAAGATACCATAGTATAATAGAAAAGTATGCATCAGTACGTGAGAATGTACTGGTATGCAAAGTGAGGTAGGCTGAATACTAGGGTTCATATGCATGACCTATAACTTATTGACTAAATGAACATGATTGCGTGAGAATACCTGCATGAATACGTGAACTACAACTGAGATCATGATAATACTAAATACCGAATCTGAATTCTGATAGCATGAATTACCGATAACTAATAACTAATATACTAATTACTAAGTGACTTTATCTGACAATCATTATTCTGAGGGAACTAGCTGAGTTTTGTACTGAACTAAGTGATTGTATCTGACAGTCCTAAATTTTATTGAACTATTTGAGTTCTTTATTGACCTGAGTGACTGTATTTGACAGTTCTAATTTTGTAACTGAAACTATAGGAGAATTCATCTAACCAACATGCCCTAAATAAGAAAATTGAGTTGGGGTACAATCTATAAACCCAATTAGAAGGGTATTAATACCGCACCACTGGTAACAACAAGATATGAGTGACCCTCATCTTACAGGTACTCTAAGGAGCATGGCGGGACCTTCATCTAACAGGTTAATCCGCCTCATCAACCCTGATATAGAAGGTTT
>NW_025832705.1:0-1961 GCF_002878395.1 Capsicum annuum | reverse complement strand
CTCAGCAACCTCAGTATTCACAGTCAATCTCAGTAACGTCAGTACTCTCAACCAGTCCTCAGAACTCAGTACATTCCATCAGTCATTGGAATCCAGTAAACTTAGTTTAGCTCTGCTAAACAATACTACTAGTATCAGTCCAGTTAATCAGTATCAGTTTAGCTAATCAGTTCAGTTTAGTTATTCAGTTCAGCTTAGTTATTCAGTTCAGTGTCCTTCAGATGGGAGTAGAAGTTAGCACCGAGTGAACCCAAGGATAGGAACTCACCTGCCAGCTCAGGGTGTGATTCTTAGTAGTCATTCTTGTATTCCAGAGCTACATAGCCAGCGTAGGTTGAGACATCTTAACCCGTCAGATTAGGGTTGATGAGGTGGCTTAACCCGTCAGTTTAGGGTTCCCACCGTTCTCATTGAGTACCTGCCAGTATAGGGTTCTCGCAGCTATCCTTACCAGTGGCGCAGTATTGACACCCCTCCAGTTGGGGCAGAGATTGGACCCCAACTTAGCTATTACAATGTATTTGGGGCATGTCGGTTAGATAACTACTTCCCATAGTTTCAGTTACAGATTTTAGGACTGTCAGCTATAGCTACCCAGTCTCAGTAAAGAACTCAGATAGCTCTTTAGATTTCAGTATATCAGGGCTGTCAGATACAGTCAACTCAAAAATAGAATGGAACTCAAATAGTTTTCTTCAGATTTGTGGACTGTAAGATATAGTGACATATGCTATCAACCAGAATAGTTATCAAAACTCATGCTATCAGTACTCAGCATCAAGACTGTCAGATACAGTCAATTAGACCAGTTTTTCATAATTCAAACTGTTAGAAACAAGCATTTCTTTATCAGTAATATAGTATCAGTCTCTCAGAATTCAGTAATACAGTATCAGATCCATCACTTATTAGTGATTTACATATCAATATCAATAAACTCAGTCTTTCAGAATCTCATTATCAGTACACTCATGTTGTCAGTATTCAGACTCAGTAGTCCATATCTCCATGAGTTCATTTACAGTTACGTATACATGTATGTACTCTCACATTCATATTATTCAGTATTGTCCATGCATATAACCCTTTGTATTTAGCCTACCTCACTCATATACTCAGTACATTCAGACGTAGTGATGCATTTATGCTATGGTTCTTTCTCTTATGTTACACCATAGATTCAGAGGTATGAGCTCTAAATCAGCTGTAGATTCCAGGATCAGCAGTCAGAGTTAGACGTGAGCCCTCATCCTTTGAGGACATGCTGATTTCATTTTTATTTTAGTTTTCACTTTATTTTAGTAGTTGGAGTTAGTTGGGGATATGTCCCATCAACTCCTTATTCAATTCAGTTAGAGGCTTTCAGACTAGATGTCAGATTAGATATTCAGACTTCAGTATTTATGTTCCCTTTTGGTATTGTTATACCATATTTTTCAAATATGTATTAGTATTGAACCTTATGGCCTTACAGTTCATGCTTCCACATATTTTATGAGATATTATGTAGTTTACAAGTATAGATATCAGTCATGGGTTAGCTTGTGGTCCTTCGGGGTTATGAGCACCCTGTAGCATTTCGTTTTAGAAAATCGAGGCAGAATCAGATAATGTGTCTAGTAAGACAGGCAGGTGTTGAACAGAATATAGGTATGTAATGGTAGATCAAGTGACCAAGTCAGACTCTCAAGATTCTACTCAAGATTCTAGTAGTAGTGCCAGTATGTATAGAAAAGCAGTAAGGGAAGACAATTCCCAACCTATCCTATTCTCAGTACAAAGATTTGTACTATAGTTATCACAAAATCTGCTCAGGTCTTACATATATACTCTATGGTCATGAACCATGCTTATGTATCTCTTTTTACATGATCATGTATGAATTCAATTTCCACCATAAGGAGTCCCTTTTACTCCACAGTACGAGTCATATTCCATGAGCACAATCTACTTTTATGCAG
>NW_025832704.1:0-1214 GCF_002878395.1 Capsicum annuum | reverse complement strand
CAAATATAGCCTTGTACCATGGAACTGGCTTACAATCTTCATGTTTCCCCCAAAAACCCACCTATTTTTCAAAGTTTTTTTTATCTTTAGGTAGCTTAGCCAAATCAAAGGTATGATTATCATGCAAAGATTTAATATCATCTTCCATTTTATCAAACCACTTTTCTTTTTCTTCAGTTTCCATAGCCACATCAAGACACTAAAGTTCTTTCCCGAGTCAATAGTACATACTCACCAGGAGAATAACAAGCTGAAGGTATTCTTTCTCTAGTAGATCGTCTGATAGAACTCTCTAGAGAATCAACAACTGGTTGCTGATCAACCATATCAACTTCCACAGGAGAATCAACAATGTCATGTTGGTCATTCTGAATATGATCACCATCTTCATTATCAACTTGATTTTCTGTAATACCCCGGGAAATTTTTTGATAAAATTTTGTGCATAAATGTTTTGAGCTCTATCTTCTAGAATGAATTATAAATTTTTTCGTGCAGAATGTCTTAGATTATGACCCACCATTGCATAGAGTATCGAGTTAGATTTCCAATGATATATGGATCATCCAAAATGGACACCCGAGGGATGAGTTATGAACATTTCGATCGAACTATGAATAGTAGTGAACAGTAAAACATGCAGGAAAAAGTACTGAGGCCTGGCGTATTTTTTCTCAAACCTTAAATGATCATAACTCCTTGTACATAATGATCTGGGTGATCTACTATATATCAACAGAAATTTATGCGAGTCCTCTATCTAATGAAATTGTTTTATTCCAATTTTTCTATCGGAGTAAAAAGCTATGGTCGATCTACTTCAGCCTATCAAAAGTGAATTTTTGGGTCAACTTCAAATGATCATAACTCCTCATACATAATGATCTGGTGAGATACTATATATCAGAGGAAAGATATGAAAGTCCTCTTTCTAATGAACTTGGTCTCATTAAATTTGGATATCGGAGAAAAACGTTATGGTTGATCTACTTTAGACTATCAAAACAGTCCACCAAAGGACAGATTCGAGAATTATTTGATTTTTAGGGGAGTTTTGGTCATTCTCCCTCACCCAAAATCCATCCAAACCCTATATTAAAGCCTATTAGAAGCATTATATGTTATATTTCATCAAATTCCTTCAAAAAGAAAACCCTAAGCTCCTACATCCAACTTCAAGAACCTCCAAAGTTCATCATTAATTCTGCAAATTT
>NW_025832703.1:0-1179 GCF_002878395.1 Capsicum annuum | reverse complement strand
ATTTATCATGATTTTTATATTTGGGTCATGAATCCCAATTGAAAATTATGTTTTTTTAGAAAGTGTGTGTTATAAGCACATTGATGTTCAATATTGAGATATTTTGAATGATTTGACCTTTTGGTCTTTATGCAGTTATTTTGAACTCGAGTGTGAAAGAAATCCACAACGTGGTTGATTTTGATAAATGGGAAGCATGATGTCTCCCGATGTATATTTATATATTATTAAATTGTTTTATTGTGGATTGCCTTTGAAATAATCTGAGCTAAGACCAGGAGAAATCTTTAGCACCGAGTGAGAGGTATAAAGTGACCCTACTTCCCTAGAACTGCGTGCCCCCGTAGGAGTGAGCCTGAGGATGATTTATATAGTGATCACTAGTTTGTGTGGATTTGATATCGATAGTCCTACTCTGATGGCAAGGATAGGACGGCTCTCCCGAACGTGGGTTATACGTTGGACTCCATGTAGCTCACATGGTTTATGTCGGTTATAGGATCTCCCAGTGTGTGTGTTTCCTTGTGTCTACGGTGAATGGTGAAGTGATTTGAAAGTAGAATTATGAAAGTTATTCTTTCGAAAGATTTAAATGATATTTACATTATGAGAATTGATATTCTTAATTAACTGAAAGTGATTGACAAATTATATGATGACTCACATGTTTTATTGTACTTATTTCATCCTCTCATGATTATGGTGATTTTATTTGGGCTATGTGAGTCTTTCTACATCCTTCATATTTCTTATAAATATTTATGATATGATGTTTATACAACTGCATCCACCCCCATATACTCGGTTCTTTCCCATAGTACTGACCCACATTTTCGGATGTGGGCTGCATTTTTCTCTGAATATAGGTTCAGGTGATCAGTTCCAGGTTCAACAGTGATTCTTCAGGCACTCTGTTCTACATCCTCTGTTGTAGTGAGTCCTCATGTTCCGAGGATGTGATGTCTGATGTTGGTTTCACGGAATTATTTACATTTGATAACTGAGTATGAGTCAGTTGGGGCATATCTCAATGGCTCGCTGGTTTTATTGATTTTCTTAGAGACTTTTTAGACTAGTATAGATGTTGGGAGTTGACTAATAAGTCATATTTTGTTATCTTTCTGAAATTCTTTTATTCTTGGATGATGATTACTCTGTTGATATTTGAGGGTTATTTAT
>NW_025832702.1:0-1544 GCF_002878395.1 Capsicum annuum | reverse complement strand
ATGGTTATCAACAATGTATTGCATGGAAAGGATTTCATATCATATGGAAGTACTTGCACAATCTTAATATCATGTTCATTGCATAATCATATTGGCAACACATACCAATAGCATGGAAGTTCATGTGGATTGCATGGTTATCATACATCTTGTTCATAAGTAGGATTTGTAAGTAAACATAGCATAATCTTATAAGAATAGTTCATGAGTATTCCAACAACATTTACAAGGCCCATTAACAACATAGAAGTCACTGGAACGTAAGGGCATATCATGAATGCTTCACTTAGTCACAATTTAGCTATATTGCATGATTTCTAGTTTCTTAGGCATTTTATCAAACAACTTACATGCACATCTTAAGCATAGGTGAAATCATCAAATTATACATCATGAACAACTAAATTTACATGTTTCCAACTCATATGATATCATGAAATTCAAAAAAAAACATATAAAGATTCTATCTTGGGAATCACCCAATATCAATAACATGATCATCAATACCCAACAATATAGAAATCATACTTTATAATGAAAAAGAGGGTTTTTTAGCTTTATGGATTAAAGGGATCCATAAATCAACTCACGCATACCTTAGAAGGAAGATTCTTGATGATTGATGGAAGAATTTCCTTGAAATCGGATCTTCAAGCTTAGTTACACAACCCTAGTTGTTTTTATCTTTTAGTGCTCTTGGATGATGAGATTTGAGATGATAATAGGGTTGTAATATGTTTAGAATCTATATATTTTGTAGGATTAAGTTTAGGGACGTGTAAGGAGTGTTAATAGAGCTAATTACCCTTAAAATAACTCAAAACAGAGTGTTGTTGGCACCTGGAATTGACTTAGGCGGCACCCAAGTGATTGCCTAAGCTAGGTTAGACGGCGCCTAACCAATCGCCTATGCTTGGGTTGGGCGGCGCCTAACCAATCGCCAATCCTTACTATCTCTCACGAAAATGGGCATAACTTCTTGCTCGGGTATTGAATTAAGGCGAAATTGGTATCGTTGAAAAGCTAATTCGATTCTCTACAATTTGGTGGGTATAAATCAGCCAAAATACCACATTAACATCGAGTTATACTCGTTCAAATATGACCCTTGTAAAATTGAACACTAAAGCTTGATGGATTCAAAAACTCCTAGCTTGTATTACCTTAAGTGACTCATATGAACATGCTTAATGCATCATAAGCTATCCTATCACTAGGATATTCATTATAAGTCATGTACTCAAGTATGAGTCACAGGATAGGAGATTTTGTACGTAGGAATACTTATTCACTTCCTAGCTTAGAAACATGCGGGGTATTACAATATCTCCCCCTTGGGAACATTCGTCCTCGAATGAGAATTTCCTGAGAAGGGATACAAGACAATAAATCCTGAACTGAACATGAAGAACTGAAACTTGATCTCATGACTGACATGCTAAACATACTGAACTCATGCATATCTGATGCACGGATAACTTGATACATGAATGCATAACTGAGTATGAAACGGTTAATAGGTACCAAGTTTATACTAGAAACTT
>NW_025832701.1:0-1526 GCF_002878395.1 Capsicum annuum | reverse complement strand
GAAAACTACAAAGTGGACATAACCCTAGCTTGCTATTTCTCTGAATTCGAATATTACTACACATATCTCATCTTGGTAAACTAGAACCATTAATTTGTGAACTGAATCAAATTCCCCCTTTTTGTTTTACGAAAATGAATGATTAAAAGTCAACTAATCTATATACAACTTAATTAGCACCATATTCCCTGGGGGATTTGACCCCAACCTAGTTGGGTTATATATTTGGCAACGACTGCTTACACTTTCGTAAGAAAGTTATAATTTGGGCATATCAAATTTTGGTGCCGTTACCGGGGAATGCAATTGTCGATTGAGTTTATGTGTGTTAATTGACTATTAGTCAAGTTTCCTTATTTTACATTTATTTGTTGTTTTTTTTCGTTACAGGTTCATTGTTGTTTATGCCACGAACCAGAAGTTTAGGAGAACCATTATTACCCTTCAATCCTGAACCTCATCTCATTGAAAGAATCGCTAACCAACAGGAAGCTGAAATATTAGTCGCTTTGGCTCGGGTTGGGTACCTAATTGTAACACCCCAAGATCCCATCCCAAGACATCACATGGTGCTTAAGTCCACACGCGATCTTAAGCTAACCCTCTGAGCCTGTCATCACCTCTATAACTCACTATGACAATAATCAAGCTGTAATAAAGAAGAATAATCATGTCATGAACATACTGGAATACAAAGAAATACTATCCTGTGCAATCAAAATACTAAAGTTCTGTACATACTGGTACTCTGGTCTGACAAAGCCTCTACTACATAAGACTAAGGAGCCATTAGGATAGATCCCTAACTGACTCGTACTGAACTAGAAATAAATAACCATCTACTATCAATACAAAAATTGGAGACATAGGTCCTCGAACCATGAGGACTTACCAACTGTACGAATGTAGATGAGGTACTCAAAGATTACTGTCGCTACTGAGACTGAGCACCTGAACCTACATTATGAGAAAATATAGAAAACAGAAGAGTATGGGAATCAGTACTTGGGAATGTACTGAGTATGTGGGGGTGCAGGAAACATTTAAATAATATCATAAATGTATAAGAAAATCATGCATGCTGATAATAATGACTCTCTTCGCTTGAGTTACCTAAAACATATTTTCCATAAATCATCAATAATAACACATGCTTCATAAATCTCACAAACCATTTAACTCAACTCAAACTCTTTGACTCATGACTTATAGTGACTCGGTAACTCATGAAACTTGGAGTATTATGGACTTGGGAGTTTCTTATAACCGACATAAACCATGTGACCTTACATAGAGTCCAACATCTTGCCCATGTTGGGGAGAGCTATTGTATCCTTGCTATCGGAGTAGAACCTTAACTTTAGTGATAACTGTCTTGGCCTTTGGCCCTTAATCTTAATCCTATGGTGGCACATAGTTTTGGGGAAGTAGGATGCGCTGAACCAATACTTTCCACTCGGTGCTAAATACTACTCCCAGAGTTAAGCTCAGAACGCGTTAGGAAATCCACCTTAATCAACTCAAGG
>NW_025832700.1:0-1083 GCF_002878395.1 Capsicum annuum | reverse complement strand
AAAAAGTATTATTTTTAACAATCAAAATTCAGAGTCGCCACTCGGCATAAATCGGGTGTGCCGAGTCACCCATGGATATCCTTTTTCAAAATGGTTTTGACTCTTTAATACTGGTTTGCGAACAGAGATTCCGGCTAAGGAATTCTGTTGACCGAGGGGAAGGTGTTAGGCACCCCTCGATCCCGTGGTTTGACCACGGTCGCTTGGCAGAGTGTATCGACTATTTTTTGGCACTAAGAAATGTATAAACCATACAAAAGCATGCAAAATAATCAAACAAAACAAAACAATCCAAAATGTAAAGTCCAGTCCAATTATACAGTCCAAAACTACAAAAATGAGAAAATAAAAATCTTATTCTAAACTAAATCTAGACTAAGCTCCAATGTCTTACCCGACGCCGTGGGCCTTCATCACGATCATTTCCGCCAACATGATACGTCGGGGCATTCCCTGGTGAATAAATACAAGTGATCTCGAGGTATTCCCCGGCTAAATGAATACATTTGGATTAAATACGATAAACTAGAAATAAACATTCACACGCACATTCCAACATCCAACGAAACACTTATTCCTAAATTTTGCCTACCCGAATCTACGATTGCCTACCCACTCGATCTATCATGATACTATCAAATTCGATAATATTCATTAATGAATCAAAACAAATAACCTTCAACTTATTCGATTATCAATTTTCGATCCCAACCCCCAAATCAACAAGTTTAATCCTCAGGCCATGGTTAACAAATTCTCCGATTATCAAACTACTTTTTAAAATCTAAAATCAACATCAAACATATACATCAAACAAAGATTCAAGCATTTAAGCACACCACTCCTACATATCCACAACAACGATCAATATTTTACTAAAAAAAGATTCAACCAACCACAAAATCACGGCATTAACCAAAATCCGAAAAAAAAATGAAAGAGTAGAGTTAAAGAGATGGACCTTAATAGAACTCATTATCGTTGATAATAAAAAAAAATCCAAGACCGAGATCCTCGAACAAGGAACCAACAAGCATCGACCAACCTCAATCCAAATCAATGCAGCCTCGGTATTTCACTGTT
>NW_025832699.1:0-2270 GCF_002878395.1 Capsicum annuum | reverse complement strand
CTTGTCTATGGAATCATCTAAACTAGTGGAAGACTGTGAAGATGAGGAACAAGAATCCTATATTCTTTATTTTACACTTGATAAACATCATAAAAACACACCTCACTTTAAGGTCGAGTTGTTTACCATGCATCATTCATTACTCGGCTTCTTAATATTTGTACCACCTCCCTATGAGCGAGGCAAGAAGATGGACTCTAAGTTGGGGATGAAATTCATATCCTCAAGGTAGAGGAAAAAGCTGAGTTGGGTCATGCCACGATGTTAAACTAGGCACTTCTTGGGAAGCAACCCAAGGTATTTTGTTGTTTGTACTCATAATATGTGATTGACATCAGATCTTCGCACCCATGGTGCCACAGGTATGTTTCTAACTCTCTTGTTTTGATTTGACGTGTTGGGAATAATGCATGATATTAAGTTGAGGGTGGGGCTACTTATGGGTGTTGATGTCCTCCTAGGATTTTTGTTGTCGTGCCTCTTTCCCCCGGAGTCTTGTTCCTAGTAGATCCAGCATGTTTGGGCATATTATGTTTTACTTTGTGATGTGTTGTGGTTAATTGGGAGAAAAATAAGTATCTAGGATAGTTGACATAATTTTGTCTATTTTTTAGGCTAGTAAACACTTCTCCATTGGTCTGTTTTATAACTGTGTGATATAAATTTATGTGTGACCACTGTGCATCTTATTATGGCATTAATACTAGTGACATGATATCCACTGCTAACCAATCACATGAACCGGATATGTAGTAGTTTGTGATGCACCTTTGTTCCATGTGTGTGTGAGATACTACTTAGTTTCCTTTGAGTGTTAAATCCAGAACTTGCCCGTTTAGTCTTACTTTGGCTGAAAGATAGGGGTTAGGAAAGGTTCATAGGCCGTTGTTGATGTTAGTCCACTTTTAGCCTAAATGACCTTCCCTGTTATGAATGATATCTCTTGATCCCTATTTTGAGCCTGAATTGACCATTTCTTTTTATGACACCTATCACTTTCCCGTTTAGATCATAATGAACCTGTTTTGGCCCTAGTCCTCCTTAAATATAGTGCACCTAGACTTAGGTAAATATAATACCCCAGGAAATTTTTTGTTGAAATTTTGTGAGTAAACGTGTTGGGTTCTATCTTCTAGAATGAATTATAAATTTTTCTTGTGGAATGTCTTAGATTATGAGCCACCATTACGTAGAGTATCGAATAAGATTTCCAACGATATGTGGATCATCCAAAACGGACACCCAAGCGATGAGTTATGAACATTCCGATCGAACCGTGAATAGTAGTGAATAGTAAAGCGTGCAGGAAAAAGTACTGAGGCCTGGCATATTTTTTCTCCAACTTTAAATGATCATAACTCCTTGTACATAATGATATGGGTGATCTACTATATATCAATGGAAATATCTACGAGTCATCTTTCCAATGAAATTGGTTTCATCCAATTTGTCTATCGAAGCAAAAAGTTATGGTCGATCTACTTCAGCCTATCAAAAGCGAATTTTTAAGTCAACTTCAAATGATCATAACTCCTCGTACACAATAATCTGGGTGAGATACTATATATCAACGGAAATATATGAGAGTCCTCTTTCTAATAAAATTAGTTTTATCCAATTTGGATATCGGAGTAAAACATTATGGTTGATTTACTTCAGACTATCAAAACAGTCTACCAAAGGATAGATTCGAGAATTATTTGATTTTTAGGGGCGTTTTGGTCATTCTCCCTCACCCAAAATCCGTCCAAACCCTATATTAAAGCCTATTAGAAACATTATATATTATATTTCATTAAATTTCCTCAAAAATAAAACCCTAAGCTCCTACATCCAACTTCAAGAACCTCTAAAGTTCACCATTAATTCTACAAATTTATTCAAGATTACAAGTTCCTAGTTCAAGAACCTCCCAAGTTAACCATTAATTCTACAAATTTATTCAAGATTCTAAGTTCCTAGTTCAAGAACTCCAAGAACCATCATTCAAAGGCATGATTAACATCTCAAAAATGAGTATCGATCTAAAGTTCATCATTCAAGGTATGTGGGGGTTTTTCAACAACTCTCTTTCGTTCTTGTGCCCAAAAGTAATTTTCTTTATAAAGGCATGATTTTTATTTGATTTTTACGAATTTGAAGCATGAAACCATATCTTATGATGATTATTTTGAAATCTTGATGTTTATGATTTTGAAAGATAAATTTACATGTGTGGAGATATAAAGCATGAATCTTGAACGATATTTATCATGATTTTGATATTTGGA
>NW_025832698.1:0-7023 GCF_002878395.1 Capsicum annuum | reverse complement strand
TTGAGAGCATAAATTACGAACTCCCTCTCTTGTATTGAATTAAAGATTATAGTTTTGTGATTTGAAAGATGTTTTTTTGCAATAACCTGGCATTTGAACATAATTTGGAATTGTTGAGAGGGTGTTTCTTGATATCAATATGTTCTTATGTGTATGACAAAGAATTACATATGCTTACACGAGGTTTGAAAAAAAGAAAGATCCATTGAATTGAATTATTGAAATGCTGGTCTCAAAACTTGTGTTTTGAATATAGAGATTTATGATAGACTAATAATGGCTTAGAGATGTGACTTGCAAGTCAATGGTATAATGATACCATATGTATTTATGCCATAAAAGATTATGTTTTCAGAGCATGTTTTCAGAGTATGTTTTCAGAGACTCTATGTTCTGATAGAGTTTTAAAAAGGGGCTTAAAGAGGGTTAGGTGATTACCCGAAGAAGGCGTGAGTTCAAGAAACTCTTAGCCTGTAACCGTATTTGGTGATATGGGTAGAATATTATTGTACGCTGGCGATGTCGTATTGTATAGTAGATTTAGGGACTTCGACCCTTGCAATACACTTGGGTTGGGGGCTTCGCTGTTGAGTTAATGGCCGTTTCCATATAGCCCATAGAATTTTTCAGAGTTGTAGGGTATACCACCTAACGTAAAAGTAACACAGATTTCTTAGAGATGAGATGATTTTTATAGAGTTTTTAAAATGTCCATGTGAATTCTTACTACGTGATATACTTATGAACTATTTTAAATTGCTCTCATATATGTTGGTTTATAAATGATTATTTTGGATATACTCTGCGTACCAGTGTATCTATATTGACCCCCTCCCCTTACCTCTTAGGTTATTAGACTCAATCTAGAGGTCTAGATAAGCAGTAGATTATTCAAACAGCTGATGAGATTGTGTAGTGGTGAGCCTTCTCTGTTCCAAAAAGCCTGTCTTGTCAGATTATGTCACTTATTTTAGTTTTGGTCTACTGGGAGCCTTGTTCCAGTTTCAGATAGCTTTTAGATTTTATGTAATAGAGATTTTACAGACTGAGTCAGATGTTATTTAGATGTTTTTGATTTACGATTTCCACAATTATGATGAATTCAGAGTTGACCATGTTTGCTTAGAAAATTATGATTCCGCATTTTCTTTATTATATGAATGTTTTGCATGATTACTAGATAAAGATGGGTATTCCAGGACTTCATTGTTCGAGATGTTTGTCATTGCCAGGCCCTAGTTCAGATCGTGACAAACTTGGTATCAGAGCACGGTTTATAGTCCCAGGGTGTCTACAAAATTACATCGGGTAGAGTCTTGTTTATAGGTATGTAGCACGCCACACTTATAAGCAGAAAGCTACTAGGCGTCTAAGAATGTTCCTCTCCTTTGTGATTGAGTTCGTGCTTCAGAGTCTAATCTGTCCCCTAATCAATGGCCTCTTGCTTTTCAAAAAACCAGCGATGCCTCCCGATCGCACCGATGTTAATGCTCAGGATGATAAAGTCTATCCCACCTATGGGATGTGGACCCATAATAGAGCTCATACCCCAGAACCTGTTCCAACTCTGGGAGTACCTCCTGTACCGAGCAACCCTTCCAAAGCTCCCCGGATGGGGGCTAATCGCACTTAGCCTCCTGAAGGAGAGGTTTTTAATGCAGAATTTAGACAATCTATTCACATTCTTGCACAACTGGTAGCCGCACAGACTCAAAGGTCCGAGGATACTGGGTCTGCATCTCTTATTTCTAAAGTTAGTAGAGTAGACCAGTTCATGAGAATAAACCCCACCCAAGTTCTCTGGCGCTAAGGTGGAAGAGGACCCGTAGGAGTTCGTAGATGAAATGAAGAAGATTTTTAAATTAATGCATGTTGATCAGGTAGAGGGAGTTGAGCTAGCAGCATACCAGCTAAAGGATTTAGCGACCCAATGGTACAATGAGTGGGAAGATACGAAGGGTGACAGTGCTAAGCCCATTTTTTGGGATGAGTTCGTGAAAGCTTTTCTTGATCGATTCTTTCCTCTGGAGCTGAGAAAAGCTAAAGCAGAGGAGTTCATGAACCATAAGCAGGGTAAGATAAGTGTTCAGGAGTATACTTTAAAGTTTAACCAGCTGGCCTGTTATGCTCCTGAGATGACGAGTAGTATGAAGGCCCGAATGAAGAAGTTTGCTTCCAGCATTTTAGATGATCTGGTGCTTGAGTGTCAGGGAGCTATGCTGAATAGGGATATGTACTTTGCTAGACTGTCAGTCCACATGCAGCAAGTTGAGGAGAAGAAAAAAAAGATAGCTGAATCTAGGGAAAAGGATAGGCAGACAAAGAGAGCTAGAGCAACAGACAGAGTCATAGTGAGCAACAAAGCAGTAACTGGGGTGGAAAATAGCAAAAGAAAAAGAATTAGAGTAATGCACAGTCGACAACTAATGCTCCAGTGTCCAGACCCACAGCTGAGCAACACACCTAGAATTTTCAGTCTAGTCAGGTGCTGAGGATACAGGGTATGCAGTCGCAAGAAAGTGTAGCCCAGACCTCTTAGTCCTATCCGCGCTATGGGAGATATAGGAGGAATCATCCAGGGAGATGTCAGTTTGGTACTTTGGTGTGTTATTCATGAGGCTAGCCATGACAAATCCAGAGAGACTGTCCGGCAGGAAAGAGTAATGTTGGAGGAGCTAAGTCGTAGGCGAATTTATCTACACCACCACCTCAAAAGGATGCCACTTTAGCCGCCGGAAATAGCCAAAATCAGTTGTATGCTTTGACCAACTGCCAGAAGGTAGAGGCCTCAGCAGATGTAGTCACCGGTAAGTTGCAAATATTTTCTCGTGATGTATATGTATTACTTCATCCCGGTTCTACCTTGTCTTATATGACCCCATACGTGGCTATTGGTTTTGGGTTTGAGCCTGAGGTGATTGCTGAACCTTTTTCAATTTCCACCCCGATGGGAGATTCTGTAGTGGCTAGGAGGGTGTATAGAAATTATGTTATGTCTATTTTCAGCTGGGATACTAAGGCAGATCTCATAGAACTTGATATGGTTGATTTTGATGACATATTAGGGATGGACAAGCTCCATTCGTGCTATGCCACCTTGAATTGTAGGACCCGAAGAGTCACCTTTTCTTTTCCAAACGAGTCGGTGATAGAATGGGAGGGACATTCTCTAGTACCTAGAGGGCACTTCATATGTTATCTTAGGACCCGTAAACTTATTTCCAAAGATTGCTTGTATCATCTTATTTGGGTTAAAGATTCTAGTGCCAAAAGTCTCCCTCTTCAGTCTGTCCTCGTAATTAATAAATTCCCAGAAGTCTTTCCAGATGATCTCCCAGGAATACCACCTGATAGGGAGATAGATTTTGGTATTAATTTATTGCCAGATACCCATCCTATTTCTATTCCGCCATATAGAATGGCTCCTGTAGAGCTAAAAGAGTTGAAAGAATAGCTAGCAGATCTTCTAGATAAAGGTTTTATCCGCCCCAGTGTGTCTCCCTAGGGTGTACCTATACTTTTCGTGCAAAAGAAAGATGGTTCCCTTCGTATGTGCATAGATTACCGCCAGTTGAATAAGGTCAGAATTAAAAATAAATATCCCCTTCCTAGGATTGTTCATCTTTTTTTTCAACTTCAGGGTGCTAAATGTTTTTCAAAGATAGACCTTCATTCGGGATATCACCAGTTGAAAGTTAGAGAGTCAGATATTCCCAAAATAGCTTTTCGAACCAGATACAACCATTATGAATTCTTAGTCATGTCCTTTGCGTTGACTAATGCCCCTGCAACTTTTATAGATCTAATGTATAGGGTTTTCTATTAATTTCTGGATTTGTTTGTCAGTGTGTTTATTGATGAAATTTTGGTATATTCTAAGAGCGAGGAGAACCATGCCAATCACCTCCAAATCATCCTTTAGACCCTTAAAGATCATAAGTTGTATGCAAAATTTTCCAAGTATGAATTTTGGTTGAATGCTATTGCGTTCTTGGGGCACATTGTGTCTAGTGAGGGGATTAAGGTTGATTCCCAAAAGATTGAGGCAGTGAGAAAATGGCCCAGAACCATGACTCTAATGGACATTCGGAGCTTTTTGGGTTTGGTGGGTTATTACAAAAGATTTTTTGAGAGTTTTTCTTCCATAGCTGCACCACTTACTAAGTTGACTCAGAAAAAGGTGAAGTTTTTGTAGTCTGACTCTTGTGAGAATAGTTTTTAGAAGTTGAAAGACAAGTTGACTACTGCTCCTATTCTGACTCTTCTGGAGGGTACAGAAGGTTTTATTGTATACTGTGATGCATCCCGAGTGGGACTTGGGTGTGTTCTTATACAGCATAGTAAGGTAGTGGCTTATACATCTAGGCAGTTGAAGGTTCATGAGCCAAACTACCCTACTCACGAATTGAAGTTAGCGGCTGTGGTTTTTATACTTAAGATCTGGTGGAATTATTTGTGTGGGGTATATGTTGATATATTTACTAACCACAAGAGTTTATAGTATGTTTTCTCACAAAAAGAATTGAATCTCAGGCAGAGGCAATGGTTGGAACTTTTAAAAGACTATGACATGAGCCTGCACTATCATCTGAGCAAGGCGAATGTGGTAGCCGACACCCTCAGTAGGTTATCTATGGGTAGTGTTTCTCATGTGAGGAAATAAAAGACGGAGATGGTGAAGGATAATCATCAACTTGCAAATCTAGGAGTGCGACTTTTGGATTCCAAGGATGAAGGAGTGGTTGTTAATGAGTTAGCTAAATTTTCCCTTTGAGCAGAAGTTACGAAGAAGCAGGTTGAAAATTCCATCTTAATGCAGATCAAGAAAGATATAGGTTAACAAAAGATATTGTCTTTTGAAATTGGTGGTGATAGTGTTTTGAGATACCAGGGTAGGTAGTGTGTGGTAGATGTAGATGGTCTGAGAAAGAGAATCCTTGATGAAGCTCACACGTCAAAGTATGTTGTTCATCCTGGCTCTACTAAGATGTATCAGGATTTGAAAACCAATTATTGGTGGAATAATATGAAGTATGATGTGGCTAACTATGTTGCCAAGTGTTTGAATTGTCAAGAAGTTAAGGTGGAACCTTTGAGACCAGGTGGTTCTTCTCAAGAGATTGCTTTACCTTTGTGGAAGTGGGAGATGATTAATATGGACTTTATTACAAGACTTCCGAGGTCCTAAAACTAGTATGATTCCATTTGGGTGATTGTAGATAGGTTGACCAAGTCAGCTAACTTTCTACATGTCAGGACAAAATATTGGGGAGAGGATTATGCCAAGTTGTTCATTGCAAAAATAGTTCATTTTCATGGGGCACCTGTGTCCATCATATCTGACAAAGGTACACAGTTTTCTTCACAATTTTGGAGATCATTTCGAAAGAGTTTAGGTACCGAAGTGAATTTAAGCACAACTTTCCACCCTCAGACAGATGGGCAAGATGAGCGCACCATCCAGACCCTTGAGGATATATTAAGGGCCTCCGTGATTGATTCTAAAGGTAGTTGGGTAGAACACTTTCCATTGATAGAGTTTGCATATAATAATTGTTTTCATTCTAGTATTAAGATGGCACTATTTGAGGCATTGTATGGGAGAAGATGTTGGTCACCAATAGGGTGGTATGAATTAGGTGAGATGCAGATATTTGGGCGTGAACTTGTTCATCAGGCAATAGAGGATGTAAAAGTCATTAGAGAACGACTTAAGATAGCTCAGAGTCGTTATAAGTCCTATGCCGATGTTAGGAAAAGAGATCTAGAGTTTGAGGTTGGAGATTGGGTGTTTCTCAAAGTTTCTCCCATGAAGGAAGTCATGTAGTTTGGGAAAAAAGGTAAGCTGGGTCCTCGCTATATATTACCATATCAGATTGTGAAAAGGATAGGTGGAGTTGCGTATGAGCTAGAATTACCAGTTAGTTTGGGTTCGGTTCATCCGGTATTGCCTATATCTATGGTGAAGAAGTGTATTGGAGACCATTCTTTTGTATTGCCTGTCGAAGAAATCAAAGTGACAGACTCTTTATCCTATGAAGATAAGCCTGTAGAGATTTTGGATCGCCAAGTTAGAAGATTGAGGAACAAATAGATAGCCTCAGTTAAAGTGTTATGGAGAAACCAAAAAATTGAAGAAGCGACTTTGGAATCTGAAGTTGACATGAGAGCTAGATACCCAAACATTTTTGATCCAATGGATGAAAAAATGGAAGGTACAATTCTTTACTTATTATTTTGATGCCGTAGTATGCTTAAATTATACTTGTTTATATCCCACGTCAACATTCGGGGATGAATTTTCTCAAGGGGGGTGGGGTATTATAACGCCCCAAAGTTTTTCTTAGCTAAATTTTGTACCTAAAAATATCAAGTTCTATGGCTTCTAGAATGTTTTATACTTATTTCCCTATGGAATCGCTTAGATTTTAACTTTTCATTACGTAGATGACTGAATAAGCTTTCCGTCAATATAAGATTCGTCCAAAATAGACACTCGGTGAAGAAGTTATAGGTATTTTATGTGCTAGTTGTAAAACATCATCATTCTGGTGTTTAGTACATCGTGGAGAGGGTTTAATTAGCAATTGTTAAATTCCAGTGGGACCTCGCGATAGTGGTGCGTCACGGAGGATACCAATTTCCCATTCATCAATTTCTAGTGAGCCACCGCGATAGTGGTGCATCGCGGTGGCCCATAAAATTGGGTTCCCAATTTATTTTTTCCATCTTTGTTTAGAAGTTAACAAGGGTAATTTGAACTTTTTTCAAGCCTTTTAAAATGTCCAAACAGTAGATTAAGACCTCTACAAGCAGAATATGTGACATTCTCAAGATTGTCCTCAAAACAAAAACGCTAGTTCATATACTTCTCCTCCAAGAAACTCAAGATTCATCTATGGATTTTCAAAATTCACTGAAGATTTGTAATCCTCAAACCGTAGGCTTAAAGGATCATCCCTTATTCTTCATAATTGAGGTATGTGGGGTTTATCCTAAAAACTACATGGTCTTGAAATTGTT
>NW_025832697.1:0-2034 GCF_002878395.1 Capsicum annuum | reverse complement strand
CATCTTTAATGCTTTTGCAACTTGACTTTAAAAAAAAAAAAAAAAAAATTTGCTTGAATACACTTTGACACTTTCTGTATTATGAAGTACATAAAACACGATGTTGAATTTGTAGTGAAATTACCTAAAGGAAATTTCTTTGACATCGTTGTTCTCACTACTGAATAAAAAATGTAAATCTTTATGTGGTAATTACTTGGAAATGTTAGCACTATTACCAGAAGCGGAGCTAGAGGATATTTGGGATAAAATTTACACACATTTGGTATATACATCAAAAATTGATATTAACAAGTAAAATTGATATTTCATATAACATCTTGAGTAAATTAATATATATTTTGCAAAAATATCAACTTTCTGTGTTCACAGAAAAGCAAAAACTTTCGAAGTGACAATATTTTTCTTTCAAAATGTATTACACCCTCCGTCTCATTTGATGTGGCACCATTTGACTTCATATGGTGTTTCAAAACAAGGAAAAATATTGAAATTTATGGTCGGGGGTCTTTCGGAAACAGCCTTTCTACTTCATCAGAGGTAGAGGTATGGACTGCGTACATCTTACCCCCCCCAGACCCCACAAAGTGGGAATACACTGGGTTTGTTGTTGTATGGTCTAAAATGATCATTGAATATTTGTGTGGTTGTAAATCATTTTAAACAAGAGTAAAAGGGAAATTTTAAACGCATGTTTTATTTAAATATAGTGAGGTAACTTTTTTTTTTTTTGAAGACGGATTAAATAAAAAATATGACATATAAAATGTGATGAAGAAAAATATATAATAATGGGATCGCAATTTTTCTCCATGACAACTTGCTCTATAACAGTCAACACATGGTTGAATTACATATATATGTCCTTTTAAATTTGGGAAAAGGCATCGTTTCCACCCCAAACTATAGTCGAAAGGTCAAATCCACACCTAAATTATATAAGTGACCTATTACACATCTTAACTATAAAAAAGTGATACTTTTAACTGACGTGGCAGTGCGTGTAAAACACTACACCACATGCAAGTGGAGGTAGCTTGATAGGGTGTAAATAGTTTCACTTTTTTATAGTTTAAGTGTGTAATAGGTCACTAGTATAATTTAAGTGTGGCTTCGACTTTTCGGACATAATTTAGATTGGAAACGATGCCTTTTCCCAAATTTAAAAGGACATATATATGTAATTCAACCATGTGTTGACTGTTATAGAGCAAGTTGTCATGGAGAAAAATTGCGATCCCATTATTATATATTTTTCTTCATCACATTTTATATGTCATATTTTTTATTTAATCCGTCTTCAAAAAAAAAAAAAGTTACCTCACTATATTTAAATAAAACATGCGTTTAAAATTTCCCTTTTACTCTTGTTTAAAATGATTTACAACCACACAAATATTCAATGATCATTTTAGACCATACAACAACAAACCCAGTGTATTCCCACTTTGTGGGGTCTGGGGGGGGTAAGATGTACGCAGTCCATACCTCTACCTCTGATGAAGTAGAAAGGCTGTTTCCGAAAGACCCCCGACCATAAATTTCAATATTTTTCCTTGTTTTGAAACACCATATGAAGTCAAATGGTGCCACATCAAATGAGACGGAGGGTGTAATACATTTTGAAAGAAAAATATTGTCACTTCGAAAGTTTTTGCTTTTCTGTGAACACAGAAAGTTGATATTTTTGCAAAATATATATTAATTTACTCAAGATGTTATATGAAATATCAATTTTACTTGTTAATATCAATTTTTGATGTATATACCAAATGTGTGTAAATTTTATCCCAAATATCCTCTAGCTCCGCTTCTGGTAATAGTGCTAACATTTCCAAGTAATTACCACATAAAGATTTACATTTTTTATTCAGTAGTGAGAACAACGATGTCAAAGAAATTTCCTTTAGGTAATTTCACTACAAATTCAACATCGTGTTTTATGTACTTCATAATACAGAAAGTGTCAAAGTGTATTCAAGCAAATTTTTTTTTTTTTTTTTTTAAAGTCAAGTTGCAAAAGCATTAAAGATG
>NW_025832696.1:0-2004 GCF_002878395.1 Capsicum annuum | reverse complement strand
ATATATATATATATATGTGTGTGTGTGTGTGTGTGTGTTCTTGTGTTTAAAAGAAAGCATTGCATGTGAATTGAGAACTTTGGCGTGACCACCTTGTACTGTACTATTGAAATGCTTGACAAAGATGAGTTCCTTGCATGTGTTTTACATGAGGTTTGAGGAACAGTTTCTTGAATTGAATTATTGAAATGGTGGTCCCAAAACTTGTGTTTTGAAAACAGAGATTTATGACAGACTAATTATGGCTCAGAGATGTGACTTGCAAGTCAATGGTATGACGACACCATATATATTTATGCCATAACAAATTATGTTTTCAGATTATGTTTTTAGAGTATGTTTTCAGAGTATGTTTTCAGAGCATGTGTTTAGAGACTGCATGTTTTAATAGAGTTTTAAAAAGGGGCTTAAAGAGGGTTAGGTGGTTACCCGAAGAAGGCACGAGTTCAAGCAACTCTTAGCCTGAAACCGTGTTTGCGGATACGGGTAGATTATTATTGTACGCTGGCAACGACCCTGTGGCGTAGTAGAGTCAGAGACTCCTGCAGCACACTTGGGTTGGGGGCTTCTCTGTTGAGTTAATGACAGTTTCCATATAGCCCATAGAATTTTTCAGAGTTGTAGGGCATACCACCTAACGCAGATGTAATACAAATTTCTCAGAGTCATGATGATTTTCACAGAGTCTTTTAAAACGCCCATGTGATTTCTTACTGTATGACATGTTTATGAGCTGTTTTAAACTGCTCTCATATATGTTGATTATAAATGATTATTTTGGATTTGCTCTGCGTACCAGTACATCTGCATTGACCCCCCTCCTCCCTCCAAGTTCTGAGGTTCAGTCTAGGGGTCCAGATAAGCAGTAAATATTTTTGACAGGTGATCAAATTGTGCAGTGGTGAGCCTTCTCTATTCCAGAAGGCCTGTCTTTTCAGATCATGACACTTATTTTAGTTTTGGTCTACTGGGGACCTTGTCCCAGATTTAGACCGTCGTCAGATTTTCATGTAGTAGAGATTTCACAGACTGAGTCAGATGATGTTTAGATATTGTTGGAGTTTTCCTTCATTGTTAAATTAATTTCAAAGTATGACCATGTTTCCGTATTCGATGTATAATTCCGTACTTTCTTTTTTTTTATATGAATGTTGTGCAAGATTACCAGATAGAGAAGGGCGTTTCGGGCCTTCCTAGTTTGGGATATCCGTCACGGCCAGGCCCTAGTTTGGGTCGTGACATTAATCCTCCCACTTATTGGTATAGGGCATATTTCAAAACACATTCCAAATGTGACATTGTAGAAAATAACATATGTGAGACTTTTAATTCTTGGATCTTAGCAGCTAGACATAAGTCCATAATCACAATGTTAGAGGATATCAGGCATTAACTGCTGAATAGACATGTAGATATGATCAAATTTGCAGAAACATGAATTTCAGACATTGCACCTATGCCAAGAACTATTTTAGAAGTTAACAAGGAATATTCAAATACGTGTAGAGTACAATGGAATGAAGTTAATGGTTTTGAAATCGAGGATGGGGGTCACACATTTGTTGTTCACTTGGACAAGAAGTATTGTGATTGTAAGTTATAGATGTTAAGAGGTATTCCTTGTCCTCATGCCATTTGTGCTTATTATTACTTGAATGAAGATCCTGATCAGCAGGTAGAGCACTTGTACAGGAAAGAAAACTTTCTTAAGTCTTATAGCTATTTCATTCAACCAATTACCAATATGAGAATGTGGCCGGAAACCAGAAACCCATCATTTGAACCTAGTTGAGGTGTTCAAAATGAGAAACATCAAGTTGAGGTGTCTAAATAAAAGTTGATGTCAAGTTTAAGAGGCTGACGATGTGTTTGACCTTGAATAATTAAATATTCTAATATGAAAATTTTACATGTTCAAAAATTATACGAAAAATATCATAAAGGCGAAATGGTCTAGTGGACCCCTGTACTTGTCCGAGTTTGTAAAGTGAACACCTCTACTTA
>NW_025832695.1:0-1313 GCF_002878395.1 Capsicum annuum | reverse complement strand
TTGCAGACTCAAACGAGCCTTACTAATGTTACAAGAGTATAAAATAATAATGTAATCAGGTCATGAATTTTTTCTGTCACCTAATGGCTATAGAGCTATGAGGTTACAAGAGTATAAAATAATTAATGTAATCTGGTCGTGAATTTCTTCTGTCACCTAATGTCTATAGAGCTATAATATCACAAGAGTATAAAATAATAAATGTAATCGGGTCATGGATTTCTTCAGTCACCTAATGGCCACAGACCTATAATGTTAAGATTATAAAATAGCTATAGAGCTATGTTCGTGCCTTACTCAACTTGTATCAAATATTCTTTCAAATACTCTTTTTCAATTACCTTCGTAGGGAGTTGCTCGTGAGTGTTTCGAGAGCTAATGAAGATGGATTCATAGACCAAAGCTGCAATGGCAGCACCCACGAATGGACCGAACCAGTAAATCCAGTGACTATTCCATTTTTATCAACCGCTTGACAAAAGGCCATAGCAGGGTTCATTGCTGCACCATAAAGACCACCACCACCCAAGGTGTTTGCACCAACTACGAAACCAATTGAAATTGGGGCAGTGCATTCCATGTCACCACTTTTGGGGTCAATTGTAGTTGCATAAACTGTGTAGACAAGTTGAAAGGTCATAGCTGTCATTAAAATAACTGCGCTCCATGGTGTTTCCCCACCTCAAAGAGCATATGATGATGTGTCCTGCACAATTTATAAATTTAGTTAATTAACACAGATGTCGGGGAAAATAACTTGGCAAAGTATAGTCTCAAAAAAAATACTTTATTATTTGTCTTTGGGAAGCCAACATGAATTATTTATCGAAACACCTCTCGAATTTCTTTTTTATATTTGATTGTTGTATCAGAGTCTTTTTCTTTATCTATGTCATGCCTACATGAGTTACTAGCGAAGTGTATAGACATGGGAGTGGCATTACGTACCAAGCCACCGGCAGTAATCTTGAGGAGGAAGAGAGCAGTGACGGATCCAAGCTATTGAGCGATCCAATACAATATAGTTTTAAACAAGGAAATGTGACCTCCCAAAAAGGCACCAAACATAACAGCAGGGTTTACATGACCGCCACATATATTTGCTGACACTGAAACAGCCACAAAAAGAGAAAATGCATGGGAAATCGCTGCGGCAATAAACCCGCCACCTGGAGTGGCTGTTCCATCACTGGTCATCCTATTGGCTGGATAAGATACCAATATTTCGTATGTTATTACCGATGCAAAAATTAAAACTGAACTAATTAATAGTACAATTGCAGCGTCCGTATTTAAATCATATACGAAATTTA
>NW_025832694.1:0-3833 GCF_002878395.1 Capsicum annuum | reverse complement strand
AAAGTTTCAATGTGATTTCTTGAGCTAAGGTTAGAAGAGCAGGGGAAGGAAGGAGATGAATATTCTTTACGTGAAATAGTTAGTGGGGAAGTATGTGGCAAAAATCTTAGTGAAAATGATTGAAATTGCAGGTCTTAGTGGAGATGTCCATGAAGTGGGGTGTATTAGTGGTAGGCTGAAATTTTGGTGATTGATGAAAAATGTAATACCCCGCATTTTGGGCTAGAATGAAAATCGTCATTTCTATGCATAGATGATCCAAAAGCCATAAATTCTATGCAAATTTTCCATTTTAATCAATTATATAGTGTGGGAAATTGAATGAGCTTTCTGTCGATACAAGATTCACCCAAATCCGATATCCGAGCAAGATGTTATGGCTAATTTAAGTCTTAGTCGTAAAACACCATTATTTTGGTGCTTGGCGCGTCGCGGAGGTGGTCTATTTAACAATTTTCAAATTTCAGTAGCCTAGCGCGATTATGGAGCATCGCGCTGAAGTTCCAGGTCCCAACTAGAGGGACAATGCGATGGCTCCACGTTGTGGTGATCCCAAGAATCCCATTCGTCAATTTCCAGTGAGCCACTGCGATAGTGGCGCATCGCGATGGCCCATAAAATCGGGCTCCCAATTATATTTTATTCCATCTTATTAAGGGTTTATTGAGTATTTTCCACCCCCTTATCAGCTTAAATACGGGATTTTTTATCCCAAATAACATCATTATTGATATTTTCATCAAAAATCATCAAGAACACTCCTTAGGGTTTCAAACAAGAAAACCCAAAAACCTCAAGATTCAACCGTGGGTTTTAAAAATTGATTGAAGATTTGGAATCCCCAAGCCATGGGCGTCAAGAATCATCCTTTAATTTTCTAAATAGAGGTACGTGGGGTTTATCCTAAAACTACATGGGCTTGTTGAAAATACCCAATTATGATTTAAAAATCATAAAGCATGAATTTGTTAAAGGAGTTTTGAGATCCATGAATTTATTATGCTTTATGCATGTTTAATGATATTGTTGTTTTGGTCTTTAGGCCTTATCCCCTTAAATTGATTTACATGTATATGAATATGTATGAAAATTTAGATTGAAGATTGTTTGAGAGCACAACTTATGAAATCCCTCTCTTGTGATGACTTTAAGTTTATGATCTTAATGTGAAGGATTTGAAATGCATGATTTATGGCTTGAAAATAGTTTACTCAAATACCATAGTATTTTGAGAATGATTTAGAGATTTAAGAGAGGAAGTTCATTGATGTAAATATATTTTGTTAAAAGAGAAAGATTTGCATGAGATTAAGAGCTTTGACATGACCACCTTGCATCATTGAAAGTTTGACAAAGAGAGTTGCATACATGTGTTTACATGAGTTTTAGAGAAAGATTTCTTTGAAATGATTCACTGATATGGTGGTCCCGAGTTTATGTTTTGAAAACAGAGATTGAAATATGCTAAAAATAGCTCAGAGATGTGACTTACAAGTCAACGGTATGACGATACCATATAAATGTATGTCATAACTGAGTTAGAGTTTTCAGAGTATGTTTTCAGAGAATGCATGTCTTAAAGAGTTAAAAATGGGCATAAAGAGAGTTAGGTGGTTGCCTGAAGAGGGCTAAAGTTCAAGTAACTATTAGCCTAAAATTGTGATTTATTGATCCGGGTATATTATTTTTACGCTGGTGATAGCCGTGTGGTGTAGCAGAGTCAGAGACTCCAACCCTTGCGGCACACTTGGGTTGGAGGCTTCCCTGCCGAGTCAATGATGGATTCCATATAGCCCGTGGAATTTCAGAGTTGTAGGGTATACCACCTAGTGCAGAAGTAAACTAAAGAGTGTCACAGAGTTCAGATGATTTTGCAAAGTCTTTCAAAAATGCCCATGAGATTTCTTACTGTATAATATGTTTATGAACTATTTTAAATTGCTCTCATATATGTTGTATATAAAATATTATTTTGGATTTGATCTGCATACCAGTACATCTGTATTGACCCCCTACCTCCCAAGTTTGGAGGCTCAGTCTAAGGGTCCGGCTAATCAGTAGAGTATTCCAGAGAGAAGTGACCCGTGCAGTGGTGAGCCTTCTTTGTTCTAGAAGGCATGTTATTTTAGATTATGTATTCTGTTGTTTTGGTCTACTGGGTCTTGTCCCAGTCTTCAGACACAGTTTTAAGATGTAGTAGAGATTTCACAGACTGAGTCAGATCTTATTCAGATGTTTTGAATTGCAGCTTTCATTCTGATGTCTTGAAACTCAGAGTTAATGACCATGTTTCCGTGTCAGATTATATTTCCGCATTTTATTTTATGATATGAATGTTGTGCATGATTATCAGATCAAATAGAGTAGGACGTCTGGGCCTTTATGGTTTGGGATGTCTGTCACGGTCAGGCCCTAGTTCGGGCCGTGACAAAAATATAAACCAATGTGCCATGCTGTTAGTATTCTTTGAATTAAGACTTGAATTTGTTGGATTATAGTTATGAGGTGAGGTGACTTCTTAATGTGATATAGAGTACAGGGTCTGTGATTTAAATTAGCATATATTTCCTCTGGGTTAGGCTTCAACATAGAAGTATATTATGGTGGAACACAAATTCTCGTGGTTAGATGTATTACGGGAGAACTGTAAGTTGGAAATGATGGAGTATGTTGATTTATGTTGGAGTATAGACAAGTAGTGTCTCTAAGTTTAAGTCTTTTCATTGTATCTTGTGAGATGGAGACGCTAACATCCTTATGTTCCTCAAGAATCTTATCTTATGTCTTGTGCCAATCTTAATAATGAAGAAGAACTTTAAGAAAGTTCATGTCTTACAGTGTTTTGATCATGTTCCATAAAACACATGCCCAGATCATATAGATGTCAAGTTTCATTATCTCGAGTTTTATGCTTACCTATTTTCCTAGGGGGTTATCATGAAGATCGTGTTATGCTTTTGCATATTTAAGTTCAGGAAAAGTGTTTGTATCAACATTACATTTCTTATTCTATGCTTTTAGAGCTTCAAGAAGTCCCTACTCATCATTCGGGGACGAATGATCCCAAGGGGGAGATAATGTAACACCCTGTACTTTTGGGATAGAATTTAGGCCATCGTTCCTACGCGTATAGACCCAAACTAAGTTATTCCTTGTTAATATATGTGTGGTTATCAATCCTATAGTGTGGGAATACCTTTGAATATGAATTGAGGTCACAAAAATCCCCTAACTCTAAGACGAGTTGAAAACATTTCTAGCGATTAGGTTTCAATGGATGTTTAAACTTGGGTCAACTTTCATCAACCATAACTTCTTGTATATATTGAATTAGAGGGCCTACTATATATAAAATGAAATTTCTTCGAAATAGCTTTCCAACTATACCAATTTTACCAAAATCTGATATCCAAGCTAAAAGTTACAGCCATTTTCGTGAGAGAGACAGTAGCTGCGCGCGATTAGCGTGCGACGCATGCTCCGTCGCACGCAACTAATTTTCAGGTTCTATTTTTGTATTTTTAAGGGAAATTTGGACCTTTAACTCACCCAAGGTCTGTCCATAACATAAGATCCATGCCCCAAAAGGAGAATACACTCCATAATTCAATTTTTCCTCTCAAATTAAAACCCTAAATCCTTTCCCTCAAGATCAAAAATCAAGATCTTAAGTTCAAGACTCCAAGAAAAGGGTCAAGATTTGGGTTCCATCTATTAAGATCTAGGTTTCATATTTCAACTCTTATAGTCTAAGGTACGTGGGGTTTATCCTAAAAACTACATGGGCTTGAAAACACTAGAGCATGATTTTAAGATTATTAAGCATGAATTTT
>NW_025832693.1:0-1018 GCF_002878395.1 Capsicum annuum | reverse complement strand
TAAGACAAATATTTTGTCGATTTTATAGGCTTTGGGTTTCGATTTGACTATTTGTCTTTTCAATTTGTATAGACAAATAGATCAAATAATAAAAATGTGATTATTATTATAAATACTATCGAAAACAACCTTTCTACTTCTCTGGAGTTAGTGTATGGACTGCATACATTTTACCCTCCCCAGACCCCACTATGTGGGAATACACTGGGTTTGTTGTCGTTGTTGTTGTTATTACTATAAATTGTGTAAACAAAAGTTAAATTCAACTTATCAGTCAACGTGAAAGTACAAAATAGTTATCAACATTCAATGGATATTTCCAATTCTATTGTTAAGAAATTATAACATCAAGTCAAGCATCATTATTATGATTTACGAGGAGAGGTTAACTATAAATTTGAAGGAAGAAGGAATCTTCAATTATGTTTTACACTTAAGTTAAAAATTCTTAAACAAATATTACCCCAAAAAAGGATTCAAACAAAGATTAAGTCAAGAGGAAATTTTTTTATAGAAAATAGAATAACGAACAAAAAGTAACAAAATACTGCTAGCGTTTGGACTTGAACTCTGGTATACTACCTGAAATATCAGCATGTTTGCCACTGACACTACTTCTTCAACTGCTGCACCGGGTGGCACTTAAATAATATACCTATTTTATTCAATATATATATATATACACACAGTTTTTCAATCAAAGTTTGCGGGTGCCATGCCACCCGTGAACCCCCTGTAGATCTGCACGTTTAGGCTTATTGTTGGTCGCTATCTTGATAGACCTTATGAAACTGTGAACTCTGGAACAAAATAAATCATTTTTTAAATGAATTCACCAAATTAATATGTTTTTTTGAAACTTACCAAACTAGTATAAACGTTGTTTCCCGTAATGTATTATGCTTTAAAAAAAGTTAAGATGACGTTAAAATAAGAATCGTTACTGTCAGACACATTTTTGACACAAAACATTACTGTCAGTAATGTTTTTGACATAAAACGTTACTCTGAGTAGCGA
>NW_025832692.1:0-1112 GCF_002878395.1 Capsicum annuum | reverse complement strand
ATTTCTATTTCAACGACCCACCATCACTTTTCAATGACATTAAACAATGATTCAATATCAAAATAACAACCATATCACCAACCAAAACAACATGCATTCATCACCAACAAGTATCAAACAACACTCGAAGCTTAATCCAAACACCGAAGCATAGTAACAATAAAATAGAAGAGGAAAAGAGTAGAATTGGACCTTTCGATAGTCGATTTCGTTGATAATAACATTTAAGAAGGCCCGAACTTCAGAACTTGGAACAGAACCTCAATAGTGACGAATCCCAACTTCGATATCAAGGACTTTGAAACCCAAAACTGGTTGAGATAAATAGAAAACCAAATCCCGAACCAGGAACGACAAAAGATGAACCCAAAACCCAATTTCGATAATGAATCACCCAGATAGACGAACCCGAATCTACAAAAATCCAAGAGAAAATGAACACCCGCACGACTTGAACCCCGGTGAGCTAACAGTGGCTAAAAATTGATGGAAGTAGGTTAGATTCTGGCAAGTCTTTGACGTCTTAATGTTTTTCCAGCTAATCGGTCGAAGAACACAGTTCCGGCGACCCCCTGGCATTTTCCGATCGGATTTTGGCGCTGATTCCAGTGGGATTGCTGGTGTTGGTGTGGTGGTATTGGTCAGAGCGGGGGAAGGAAGAGGAGCTAGCTACGGCGATGGTGGGATGGACGTCGTCGTTGTGGTTGAAGCAACGACGGTATCTCTCCAGAGAGAGAGGAGAGAGATCGTAGACCGAGAGAGAGAGCTTCTGATACGACCCCTTTTTTTTGGTTTTTGATTGGGCTCGGATCCCTGGCCGGCCGGCGGTGTTCGCCCATGGTGGTGACTATTTCGCCGGCGATGGAGGGAGGCAGACTATTTCATCGGCGAGCGGAGGGTTTCTCTAGTTTGTTGGGGCAGGACGTTGGTTCCGAAGGGAGGAGGACGGTGATAATGGCGGCGGACTGGTCCGTCGATGGGTGGCGGCGATAGAGAGGATGGATCGGGAAGAGAGAATAAGGGTATTTGGCCCCTTTTTTTTATATGCTGAGGTCTCTTTTTTTGTTTTTGTGTGTATGTGTGTATATATGAGGTAAGGGTGGGTATTGGGG
>NW_025832691.1:0-4151 GCF_002878395.1 Capsicum annuum | reverse complement strand
AATTAATGAATTATTTGACCAACTTCAGGGTGCTAGTTACTTTTCTGAAATAGACCTCAGATTCAACTATCAACAGCTTAGAGTCAGAGAATGCGACATTCTAGAAAATAGCTTTCTAAACTTGGTATGGTCACTTTGAGTTTATAGTCATGTCTTTTGGTCTCACAAATGCCCCAGCATCCTCATGGACTTGATGAATAGTGTGTTCAAACATTACTTGGACATGTTCATCATAGTCTTTATTGATGATATTCTTAACTACTCCCATAATGAAAATGATCATACAGACCACCTCAAGATAGTATTGCAGACTCTTAGAGCCCATCAGTTGTTCTCTAAATTCAGTAAGTGTAGATTTTCTCTAAGATCAGTATCTTTCTTTGGCCATATTTTTTCCGGTGATGGCATTACAGTTGATCCTTAAAAGACTAAGGTAGTGATAAAAAATCCTAGATTTATCTCTCCATTAGATATCATAAGTTTCTTGGGTTTTCCAAGCTATTACTGATGGTTTGTAGAAGGATTTTCATTTATTGCGTCCCCCATGATCAGATTGACTCAGAAGAAAGTTAAGTTTTAGTGGTCAGATTCTTATGAGAAGATTTTTCAGGAGTTGAAGACTCAACTCACGACATCCCTAGTTTTGACATTTATAGATGGTTCATATGGATTTGTTGTGTACTATGACGCTTCCCGAGTTGGTTAGGGTTTTGGTTTGAAGCAGAAGGGTAAAGTTGTAACTTATTCGTCGAGACCACTTAAGCCTTATGAAAGGAATTACCCTACCCATAATCTTGAGTTAGCAATTGTTGTGTTTTCCTTAAATATTTGGAGGCACTATTTGTTTGAGGTGCATGTTGATGTGTTCACAGATCACAAAAGCTTGCAGTATGTGTTTTCACAGAAGGATTTGAATCTTCATCAGACACTACAAAAAATAGGTAATATTACAGGGGTTTATTTGTGGGGGTTATTTTAACCTCCATATAATTATATGAAATGCGGGGGTTGAAAATTTTCCACTAAAATTTATAACGTTGCGGGGGTTTTAGACCCCCACTATAAATTACGAGGGTTTTAAATCGCCGCTATCTCAAAAAAAATAATGCTTATTTACCATAAGAATATAAATTTATGGATATAAATTTGCGGGGGTTTTAGACCCCCCGCTATAATCGAAAAAATAGCGACTAACATTTTCCCTCTTTTTTTATTTGGACAAAGTATATTCCCTCACATTCCCAAATGATAGGTAGCTCCGAATTATTGATCGACCCTCTCTTATATTCCCTCTCACTTTCCCTCTCTCATTTCCCAAATTGGTCGGCTATTTAATTTAATTTTTACTTTCCTTCTCTCATTTTCTTTTTCTCAAGAGTCATTGAACTTACATCTGGCTATGGCTTAGGTGGATTGATCGTTATAATGTCAATAAAAGTACATGAAAATGGAAATCCCAAAGCTCTATAGTTTGTTCCACTGATTATTCCACAGTACAATAATGCACTCAAGTTTTAATGTTAAGTTACTCTTTCATTCTGTGGTTTAAACAAGAATTTGTTATTTAAATGTTTGTTATGTACCACTGATTATTTCCTGGTTTAATTATTGATGTTTAATTAGTCATATCCTTATTTGTAGGGCAAAGAAGATTTAGACTTGTGTTCGTCGTGCTAGTTAATTATCTTCATTGTTTGAACATATTCTGTTGCATATGGTTTTACTTCTTGCTATTGTACTACTTCTTTAATACTTAAAGTGCATATGTTCCATTAGTTGTAATCCTATAGTATATTTTGTATTTACTAAAGATATAATTCTTCCTGGGGCATGTTGTTATTATATATGAACACCACGTATGCTTAATATGAAATCTGTACTTTCATGAGCAACAACAGGCTTTAATTTCTCTTTTTTTTTTTTGCTATCTAAGGACTTGAATATGCATAGTGAAGCAATTAACTTTTACAGAAGTGTACAATTTTGAGTGTTTTTCTTTTTCTGGTTTACCTATCCGTCTCCAGCTATGTTGCTTGGACTCTTCAAAAATATAGATAGGTGTGTGTCGGATCCTTGAAAAATCTTGGTTGGTTTTGGATTTTTGTTGCTTTTTTTGTAATTTTTGCTATGTTAAGAATTTTTTTCCTAAAAATGAATTATGGGTATTTGTGATTTTTTGAGTATGTTGTTTTGGATGATGTTCAGATAAGAGGCGTGTTGAGGCTGCTAAGATTAGGGAAAAATACCCAGATAAGATTTCGATAAGAATAAAGTTTTATGCAAATGGATTTTTTCTATGGTGGCAACTAGTTTCACTTTGAATAATGTGATTAACTGATTTCATTGATGAGATCATTGTGAAATTTGAATTATTGCCTTGTAGTATAAAGTATAAACTGCATGTGTTGTTCTTACTTTAGGTGTTTTTCGGAATGGGCTTTCAGTCATTGGCATTGGTACAATGCCAAGTTGTTTCTAGTGAGATCATGTTTAAACAAATTTGAAGTCAACTGGTATAAAGTTGGAATGATTTTATTGAAGCTAAGTATCTATTAGAAATAGTCTCTCTACGTCCATGAGGTAGGGGTAAGGTCATCGTACACCCTACCCTTATCAAAACCCGCCCATGGGATTACATTGGGTATATAATGGATAAGAGATGGTATAATGTGATTTCCATATAAGTTTCACCTTCTATATCTAATGTGGTTTATCAATGATCTTGAACGTTCAAGTATCATATATTCTAGTTTGAAACTTTGATTCAGCCATACAAGGGTGCTCTGCAACAAAACTTTCATCAAATTGAAAATAGGATAGAGTATTGATCACTAGGGAAACATAAACATACTATTACCACATATTTAATGAGAAACCATGAACATACTAATACAAAAATTAAAGAAAACTTATAAAGTAGAATCTTGCTGGTATATATAGAAACAATTGTACATCAATCCCATTCTAGTTGTGTTTCGCATCTATACATATTTCACTGGGTGTGTTGTTGTTGTTGTTTGATATGGTTGGTGTTGTGATTCATATAAGAACACTGAAGCTTTATGTAACCTATATTTCCTTCAACTCCTGTAATGGAATTCATAAGGTCACTGATGAGAAAATTTTTAACTGTCTTTTCCTCTAAGAATGCAATGCCAAATCTATATACCAAGCCATACTTGATTTTAAAAGAAATTATTTGTGCTAACTTATTGTTGACACTGTTTACTACTTAATATATCATTGGGAATACCTAGTAGATTTTAAGAAAAGAAGTCTTAATTTTTGGTTATAGGCTGATAGCAGTGGGCTTATGATAAATGTGATTTCATCATAAAAATGATGGTAGTGCATTTAGGGAACAATGAAAGGTACTTGTGGAATTAGTCTAGATACCTGTAAGCTAGCCTCCATGACACAATTATTAAAAAGTATAAAAACATACATACCTATTGTGAATGGAATTTGGTCCAGTAGGTACTCTTCTTTTGGTCTCGTAATTAACATTTGGATTTCTTTGAAGATATTGCTTCTCAACTTCTATTATCTTCCAAATATCTACATGTTTGATTGCTTTAGCAGTTACATCTTTGGCAGCATCCCTAGCCCCCCGGCTCACTTTTCTAGATATAGAAATATATACATAAAGAATTTAGCTACTATATATACTCATGTGACACTTCAAGTCATTTAAATGTAACTGGACATAGCAAGTGGAATTAGGAACCTAAGTAGAAAATAAGTTAGTTAATATTTTACTACATGTTAAAGTACATTGATAGTTTGTAACTCTTTCACAAAGTCACTATATATAAGTTATAAATCCATACACATAAAGAGTTTAACCTCTATGCACTTGCAATTTATTTTTTGATTTCGTTGCATTTGTCATGGATATTCAATTATAATGATGTAACTGTGTGGTTGGAGTGGATATTAGAATATTGAATTTTTTGTGTTTAATTTTCATTTTGGTGTTTGAAGAGACTAGTTAATGCTGAAAATTTTGAGTTTGAAGATGTTAATATTGAAAAATTAATTTTGAATTTTAATGTTCAATGTATTTTTTATATGCTTGTCAATTACAATGTTTAATTACTCATATTGTATTAATGATATATGAATTGAACAAATATTGGCTTGTAGGTTAT
>NW_025832690.1:0-1026 GCF_002878395.1 Capsicum annuum | reverse complement strand
TTAATTTTCATCAATTTGCTGTATTTTTTTCTGTAGGTTTTCTTTGAGCTGTATTCTTTAGCATGCATGCACTGCAATGACATGAAAAAAAAATATTCACTTGATTAATAATTGAATCAAATAAATATATTGGCAATATAAAAGATACATTATCTTAAAAGGAAGAGTCCCTCAATATAGAATTATATAAAATAATAGTAAAAGAGAGTACTAAGTTCGCACAACAACTATAACATATACCCAGTGTCCCTCAAATGCATGCTTAAGTGCGATGGCCGGGGACCCCGATACACTATACTAATATGTGTAGGTTCTCTTAATTCGAGTGAGATTGTCATGGCTCAAAAGCAGATATGGTCCGGTATTTCCTTGTTCCCTGTATTGGTTATGTTCTTTATATCTCATCTAGCAGAAACTAACCGAGCTCCGTTTGACCTCCCAGAAGCAGAAGTTGAATCAGTTGCAGGCTATAATGTAGAATATGCGCGGGACGCGATCCTTAATAGTTCACTGTTGGCGGAAGCCAATGTCCCGAGGTCTCGGGGACTCATTTTGACTGAAACAAGGGACGACTCTTTACCAACTTCCAAATACTTTATTTTAGGGAAAAGGTAAGGCTGTCTGGTGGGCTGGGCCGGGCCAACCCGGAATCGGCCCATTAAAGTTAGCCGGGTTGTGGGTCGTGCCGGGTCCGGGTTGGGGGTAAGGTGGGTCGGGCTGGGCTCAATAGTAATTTTTTTAAAAACAAACCTAACCCGGCCCACTTAACCCAACCCAGTCAAACTCACCTAAACCCGGTCAAATCCGGTCAAACACGGTCAAAAATGAAAAAAAAAACTTTTTTTCTATATACACTATATATACCCACCTATATACATTTTAAATACGTTAAACAATATATATACACTATATATATAGTATATACTACATTAGAATTTGAAAAATATATACATATATACACAATTATACATATATATGCACCATTCAATGTATATGTGCTACTTTAAAGTTTAAATAAAATATACT
>NW_025832689.1:0-1376 GCF_002878395.1 Capsicum annuum | reverse complement strand
AAGGGCCACAAGCAATTCAATATTTTGTAAATAACATGATTCAAAATGATTAAATAATTATAATTGGACGAAGATCATAAATAAAAAAATATATTATTTTTTTTATAGTTTTGTGAGTATCTAATTGTTTATTTATATACAGAAATAAATTTCTTTTGATATTTATTGAGTTTTAATTTTGTTCTTTTGATATTCATTTTTTTTATTTTATAAAATCATCTAATACAACAAAATATTTTCATGACTTCATGTTTATATTATATCTTATAACCTTAATTTAGAGCTTTTACACAAATTAACTTTATAATAATCTACAAGGATACTAAATAATAATTAAACTGCATTAATAGATTACTCCATTTGGTTCATTTACTTTTCGTGCTTATGTTATACACACCCCCTAAAAAATATCTTATCCATTCCATTTTAGTTATTGTTGTATCCTTTTTCACGTTTGCTAAGAAAAATAATATGTACAAGGTATTATTGATTAAATTATCCTATTTATTATATGTCATTTGAGAATTGTACAATATCAATAAGAACTATAAGAGTGTAGTTGAAAATAAATGTAAACTTTAATTTTGTATTCAAAATTATTTGGATTGACTTTTTTTAGCTAAAGTGATTGTTAATTAAAGATAGATGGAGTTTTAACTAAAACGTAATTTAATAAGTAACAAGAAGAGACCAATAATAAAAGTCCAAGTGGTAATGATCTTAACAAAAAAAGAAAATGCACTGTTTCCACCCTGAACTATAAATGAAATTGCTGAGAGACACTCCAACATAAATGGAGTCCTATTACCCCCTGTACTAATTAAAATCATATTTTTTACAACCTTAAGTGCCTACGTGGCACATATATGTTCCTACATGGACCCACAATATGTTGATTCACGCACTGTGCCACGTAGGCCTTAAGGTTGCCAAAAATATAATTTTAATTAGTCCAGGGGTAATTATCTTACTGACATGACGACTGGGGCCTGGAAGCTTGGCGCGATGCGGAGCTATCGCGGTAAGCCTTTGGAATGCCATTTTTGCTACCTTAGCAAAGCTCTATTATCGCAGAGGCTCACTGGATTTTGATAATTGTGATTTAGACTAGCTCTGCAATGTGCTAGTTACCAAAATAACGGTGTTTAAAGACTGAAACTTAAAATCGTCATAGTTTCTTACCCGGTTATCGAATTAGGGCGAATTTTATATCGTTGGAAAGCTAATTGAATTACTTATGTAATGGAAGGGTCTAAACTGAAAAATAATGGGTATGTCGAATATTTTATATCTAAATACTCATGTATTGAGACTTAAATTATGCTAGGTAAATACAGGGTATTACAATTGTTTCTCAAAGAAAGCTCTAAATTGAG
>NW_025832688.1:0-2399 GCF_002878395.1 Capsicum annuum | reverse complement strand
GGACACCAACTTGTGCACGGGCGTTGTTGTGGGCTAAAACGATATCCAGAGGCAAATTTTGGGCAAGTGAAGAATGAGCCTCCACTGGCTTGGGACAATAAGGAATATCTTCTAAGAAATTCCGGATCCATTCTGCTTTTTCACCAGTTTTATCCAATGCGATAAATTCAGATTCTATTGTAGAGCGAGCAATACAAGTCTGTTTGAATGATTTTCAAGAGACTGTTCCTCCACCTATAGTAAATACATATCCACTTGTGGATTTTACTTCGTTCGATTCTGTGATCCAATTTGCATCACTATATCCTTCAAGTACCGCGGGATATTTATTATAATGCAAAGCATAATGTTGAGCGTATTTAAGATACCCCAAAACTCTTTTCATTGCCATCCAATGAGTTTTGTTGGGATTACTCGTGTACCGACTTAATTTACTAATAGCACATGCTATGTCTAATCGTGTACAGTTTATTATATACATTAAACATCCCAATACTCTTGCGTACTCCAATTATGAGTCACTTTCACCTTCATTCTTTCCAAGTGCAAAGTTCACATCTAATGGAGTCTTGGCAATACCGAATTTCATATACTTGAACTTGTCAAGTACTTTTTCGATATAATGAGACTATGACAATGCTAACCCTTATGAGTTCGATAGATTTTTATACCTAAGATCACATCTGCAACTCCAAGGTCTTTCATATCAAACTTGCTCTCGAGCATTCGTTTGTTTGCATTTATGTCAAAAATGTCTCTGGTGATGATCAACATATCATCCACATATAAAAAAACAATGACTTGGTGATTCAGAGTGTCTTTAATGTAAACACATTTATCATATTCATTTATCTTGAACCTGTTTGCCAACATGGTTTGGTCAAACTTCGCATGCCATTGTTTAGGTGCTTGCTTTAGTCCATACAATGACTTAATAAGTCTACACACCTTATTCTCATTTTCTAGAACCACAAAACCCTCAGGTTGTTCTATGTAAATTTCTTCCTCCAATTCTCCATTTAGGAAAGCTATTTTCACATACATTTGATGGTTTTCAAGATCATATACCGCAGCCAAGGCAATTAACATTCGAATCGATGTTATCCTTGTTACTGGTGAGTATGTATCGAAGTAATCAAGACCTTCTTTTTGTTTGAAGCCTTTTACTACAAGTCTTGTCTTATATTTTTCAATAGTACCATCCGCTCTCATCTTCCATTTGAAGATCCATTAAGAACTTAAAGGTTTCTTTTCATGAAGAAGATCAACCAATTCCCATGTATGGTTTCTTAAGATTGAATCAATCTCACTATTGACTGCCTCTTTCCAAAAGGATGAGTCTGATGATGACATCGCTTCTTTAAATGTTTGAGGCTCATTTTCTAAGAGAAATGTTAAAAAATCTGATCCAAATGAAGTAGATGTTCTTTGATGCATACTACGTCTTGGATTCTATTCATTATGTACATTCTCACTTGGTTCATCTCGAGGTTATTTAGATCCTTCACTATACTGTTCATGTCTAATTTTATACGGGTAAATGTTTTCAAAGAATTCAACCTTATCTGATTCAATTACCGTATTTTCATTTATATCCGGATGTTTGGATTTATGAACCAAAAAATGATATGCTTTACTATTTTCATCATATCCTAGGAACACGCAGTCCACAGTCTTAGGTCCTATCTTAACCCTTTTAGATATAGGAACTTGGACCTTTGCTAGACACCCCCCTACTTTGAAATATTTCACGTTGGATTTCTTTTCTTTCCATTTTTCATAAGGAATTGATTGTGTCTTACTATGGGAACTCTATTGAGTATACGGTTGGCCATAAGGATAGCCTCCCCCCACAAGTTTTGCGTTGAACCAGAACTTATAAGTAAGACATTCATCATTTCCTTCAAATTTCGATTTTTTCTTTCCCAATTCCGTTAGATTGAGGTGAATATGGGGCCGTAGTTTGATGGATGATTCCATACTCTACACATATTTCAGCGAAGGGAGATTCATATTCTCTTCCCCTATCACTTCTTATCATTTTTATCTTTTTATCTAACTGATTTTCAACTTCAGTTTTATATTGTCTAAACGCATCTATTGCTTCATCCTTACTATTTAGCAGATCGACATTACAATATCTCATGAAATAGTCAATAAAAGTTATGAAATACTTTTTCCCACCACGTGATGGTGTTGACTTCAAATCACAAATGTCAGTGTGTATTAAGTTAAGGGATTGGAATTCCTTTCAACGGACTTATAAGGATGCCTTGCATACTTCGATTCTACACACATTTGACACTTTGATTTATTGCACTCAAAGTTTGGCAAAACTTCTAAGTTAATTATTTTTTGTAACGTTTTGTAATTAACATGGCCTAAACATTCATGCCATA
>NW_025832687.1:0-1616 GCF_002878395.1 Capsicum annuum | reverse complement strand
GTGACACCATAGCACCAATTTGAGTATGAAAGAGGAACATTCTGACTCTATTGCACGAACTAGAACATGAAGAAAGAGACATTCCGAAATGTCTAGTAGCCTCCTGCTTATAAGTATGGCGGCTACACACCCATAAACAAGACTCTACTCGATGCGATTTTGCAAAAACCCTGGGACCATGAATCGTGCTTTGATACCAAGTTTGTCACGACCCGAACCAAGGCCCTAGCTATGACGAGCATTTCGAGCCATGAAGGCCCGAAAAACCCATATCTGTCTGATAATCATGCACATAATTCATGACAAAAGAAATGCGGAAGATACACAATATAAAGGAAATATGGTCAAGAATCATATGAAAACAAAAATGGGGAATAGTGTCCCACAATCTAAATCAACATCGCTAAAACCGTCTGCGAAATCTCTACTACATGACTGAAATAATGTCTATCTGAAAACTAGGACAAGGCCCCCAGCAGACCCAAAACTAATAAATGATAAATGAAATAGCAGACGTCAGGCCTTCCAAAATATAGAAGGCTTACCACTTGATTATCTGGACCCCTAGACTGTGCCTTTGAACTTGGGAGGGAAGGGGGTCAATACAAAAGTACTGGTATGCAGAGAAATCAAAAAAGAAGTATAATATTTTTACATAATATAGGTGAGAGCCATTATAAAGCAGTTTCATATCAAATCATTTGAAAACACATAGGCATAATGTAATTGTTTTCAATAACAATGAAATGCAGTTGAGCTAGGTGGAATATCCAATATAATTTACATGAACTGTCAAACCCCAGTTGCCGCCGAGATTAGAGTATACGTGAGGGGAAGACACACAAGATGACAGCATGGTGTCTCAACCCAATAGTAGTGCCCAAAATCACTTAGCCTGGGCTCCTACCTATAATCCTAATTTGGGAATGACATAAAGTCAAGTACTCAAGATCACTTAGCCTGGTACCAAATTCCCGTGTCGGCAAACAAGGTTTCCAGCGATGAGCCCTTATACTCAAACGCCTTCTTCGGGCATCCACATATCTCATGTAAAATCAATGCATTCAAATTTCATCTGATTCAATCACATATCATATTCTGTAGGGTAACGTCATACCCGACTTGCAAGCCATCAATATCACATTATTCTTCTAATTCAACCATTGTATTCAACATGTTTCAACACAAATAACCCTCGTGTTTTCAAGTCAAAATCATATCAATTCTCAAAACATCATGTCACGCTTTTCAAGATATTTTCAAATAACATACATCATATGCACATTCAAAACAAATTCACATCAAGAGAGGGATTTCATATAATTCATGCTCTCAAAATATCACCTTTTCGAAACACACGCATATACATATATAATATGTCAAATCATATGGACGTAGGCCTAAAGACCAAATTCAATATTATAGAAACGTTCAAAACATAATTATATTCGTAGTGTCAAAACCCCCATTTGTAAAACATGAATTTAGAGACCCATGAGATTTTTGGATAACCCCACGTACCTCTATATACGAAGATGATAGGTGCTTCTTGATGCCTACGTTTTGGGAATTCCAAATATTTAATTGGTTTCAAAAACCCACGGTTAAATCTTGCG
>NW_025832686.1:0-1912 GCF_002878395.1 Capsicum annuum | reverse complement strand
CATCTTTAATGCTTTTGCAACTTGACTTTAAAAAAAAAAAAAAAAAATTTGCTTGAATACACTTTGACACTTTCTGTATTATGAAGTACATAAAACACGATGTTGAATTTGTAGTGAAATTACCTAAAGGAAATTTCTTTGACATCGTTGTTCTCACTACTGAATAAAAAATGTAAATCTTTATGTGGTAATTACTTGGAAATGTTAGCACTATTACCAGAAGCGGAGCTAGAGGATATTTGGGATAAAATTTACACACATTTGGTATATACATCAAAAATTGATATTAACAAGTAAAATTGATATTTCATATAACATCTTGAGTAAATTAATATATATTTTGCAAAAATATCAACTTTCTGTGTTCACAGAAAAGCAAAAACTTTCGAAGTGACAATATTTTTCTTTCAAAATGTATTACACCCTCCGTCTCATTTGATGTGGCACCATTTGACTTCATATGGTGTTTCAAAACAAGGAAAAATATTGAAATTTATGGTCGGGGGTCTTTCGGAAACAGCCTTTCTACTTCATCAGAGGTAGAGGTATGGACTGCGTACATCTTACCCCCCCCAGACCCCACAAAGTGGGAATACACTGGGTTTGTTGTTGTATGGTCTAAAATGATCATTGAATATTTGTGTGGTTGTAAATCATTTTAAACAAGAGTAAAAGGGAAATTTTAAACGCATGTTTTATTTAAATATAGTGAGGTAACTTTTTTTTTTTTGAAGACGGATTAAATAAAAAATATGACATATAAAATGTGATGAAGAAAAATATATAATAATGGGATCGCAATTTTTCTCCATGACAACTTGCTCTATAACAGTCAACACATGGTTGAATTACATATATATGTCCTTTTAAATTTGGGAAAAGGCATCGTTTCCAATCTAAATTATGTCCGAAAAGTCGAAGCCACACTTAAATTATACTAGTGACCTATTACACACTTAAACTATAAAAAAGTGAAACTATTTACACCCTATCAAGCTACCTCCACTTGCATGTGGTGTAGTGTTTTACACGCACTGCCACGTCAGTTAAAAGTATCACTTTTTTATAGTTAAGATGTGTAATAGGTCACTTATATAATTTAGGTGTGGATTTGACCTTTCGACTATAGTTTGGGGTGGAAACGATGCCTTTTCCCAAATTTAAAAGGACATATATATGTAATTCAACCATGTGTTGACTGTTATAGAGCAAGTTGTCATGGAGAAAAATTGCGATCCCATTATTATATATTTTTCTTCATCACATTTTATATGTCATATTTTTTATTTAATCCGTCTTCAAAAAAAAAAAAGTTACCTCACTATATTTAAATAAAACATGCGTTTAAAATTTCCCTTTTACTCTTGTTTAAAATGATTTACAACCACACAAATATTCAATGATCATTTTAGACCATAAATTTCAATATTTTTCCTTGTTTTGAAACACCATATGAAGTCAAATGGTGCCACATCAAATGAGACGGAGGGTGTAATACATTTTGAAAGAAAAATATTGTCACTTCGAAAGTTTTTGCTTTTCTGTGAACACAGAAAGTTGATATTTTTGCAAAATATATATTAATTTACTCAAGATGTTATATGAAATATCAATTTTACTTGTTAATATCAATTTTTGATGTATATACCAAATGTGTGTAAATTTTATCCCAAATATCCTCTAGCTCCGCTTCTGGTAATAGTGCTAACATTTCCAAGTAATTACCACATAAAGATTTACATTTTTTATTCAGTAGTGAGAACAACGATGTCAAAGAAATTTCCTTTAGGTAATTTCACTACAAATTCAACATCGTGTTTTATGTACTTCATAATACAGAAAGTGTCAAAGTGTATTCAAGCAAATTTTTTTTTTTTTTTTTTAAAGTCAAGTTGCAAAAGCATTAAAGATG
>NW_025832685.1:0-1813 GCF_002878395.1 Capsicum annuum | reverse complement strand
TCAACTTCAAGAACATACTAAAATCATAAAAGAAAACTTTTCAATTAGCAATTGTCTATCAAAATACATGATGATTTATCTTGTAAATATAAAAAACATACTATAAGAAAACTTACCTCAAAGCACGAACAAATCTGTCTCTTCAATGGACAATACTATCAATATTTCACAAAAGAAATTCTCAATGAGCAATTGTCGATCAAGAATACGTTATAATTTGTTTTGTTGTAAGCTTCAAGAACATACTAAAATTTTGAAAAACTTTCTACAAATGACAATCTAATTTATCTATTTAATCATAGATACTATCGAGATTTTATACATCAAAATCATATTAAAATTTTAGAAAACTTACCCCAAATCACAAGCAATTTTCTCTTCAATTATAAGATACATCAAAAATTCACACACACAAAAAAGTGCTTCTTGTTTATCAAGAATAGATGATGATTTATTTTGTAAATTTTAAGAACATATTAAAACTTAAAAAACTTACCTCAAATCGCAAGTAAAATTTCTCTCACACACACGCCAAAAAACTTTCGATGAACAACTGTTTATCAAGAATATATGATAACTTATTTATTATAAACTTAAAAAACATACTAAAATATAAAAAAATTATCCCATCACATGATAATTTATATATATTAATAAGAAAATTCTACATCTAAACCTGTTTTTTCTCTACCTGCGATAATTTTGGAGAAAAACATCTAAACCTAAATATAAAAGCACAACCATCATCAATTAATTAATTAAAGAATCCAGATGTTACAGTGATTCAAAAGCTAAATAAAATTCGTTTAAAATTTTAAAAAATTCACAATTTTTTCACGCAATGTTAAGGGTCTCCTTCCTTTTTTTTTTTGGCCAACTTTCAAGTTTTTCTTAGATTTAGGTCCTTCTTTCCTTTTTTTTTTTTTTTTGTTTTTTTAAATATTATTTTTTTGCTTTTGGTGTACAGCCGTGTGTTTAATTCCCCTCTATATTTTAGGACTGTTTTTAAGTACACAAGAAGAAAAATTCTACCATATATTTTTTTACTTATCATATATTGTAAGATTTCTTTTAAATATTATAAATATAATAATATAATAACTAGAGAAAAATAAGTGAAAAGATAATTTCATCTACTGCACATACTTTTAAGGAAGGACAAAAAGTTCAAATCACCTTTTTAAGGGTCTTCACACTTTTAATATATTATTATTATTATTATAGATTATAAATTATAAATTATAAATTATAAATATAGATTATAGATATAGATTATAGATATATATATATTTTCCTCAAGTTGCATCTTAAATTGTTGTGAATGTTGGATTTTCAATAACTTTCTAGACGGTGAATGGAGTCCAATGAACTGCAAAATTGTCTTCAATGGATATATTATTGACGGTAAGTCTCTAGACAAATTTTCATAAAAAGGGGAAATATAGTTAAGACTACCGAGGAACCTTTGAAGCTGTTTTTTATCAGTAAAATATACGTTGGCAGTAAGGTAATTTTTGAGTAGTCTCCATGCTTCTTTAGAATTTTCTTGTCCGGGAATATGCTGATTTTCAATATATAATAGAAGTTCTCTAGCATCCAGTTTTTCATATGAAGGCTTATCTTCAGAATTTTCTTGAACTATGGACGCAAAAGAATCTGCAGTTTTTTGTTGATCTGATAGATAAGATTGCAGTTGTTTGTATAATGGATGATTTTCAGGAATGTCTTCTAAATGTACAGAAGAACCAATATTCAGAGTTTTGGATGATGAAGATTCATCTCGAGGAATTTTTGAATTAATTAAAGTTCTATT
>NW_025832684.1:0-1658 GCF_002878395.1 Capsicum annuum | reverse complement strand
TTAGCTGTAAGTCAAGTATTCAGAGGTTCAGTTCAGTTCATGATGTTTAGTCCATATGTCACATAGCAGAATTAGTCATGTTCTCATGTTTCAGTACAATCTTTGTGCCTTTACCATTGTATGTTCAGTTGCATGTTCGTGAGTCAGTTCAGTCATGTATTCATGCATCAGATATGCGTGGTCAGCTTATTAGTACTTTCAGTCATACATTCATGTATCATGTCAGTCAATAATCATGCATCAGATATGCATGGATTTAACTTATCAGTTAAGCATCAAATATGTATTCTCAGTTTGAGAAACTCAGTTTATCGGAACACTCAGTCCTACATTCACAAATCAGCTACCCATGCATCAGATATGCATGTACATTATGATATGCTCAGTTTTCAGTCATGTCAGCCATGAAATCATGATCAGTCATTCATGCTATATATTCGTGTAATTTGTCTTTTATCTCATCTTAGCTAGTATTACTCGAGGACGAATGTTCCCAAGGGGGAGATATTGTAATACCCCATATTTGGACTAGAATGAAAATCCATCATTCCTATGTGTGGATGTTTTAAAAGACTCAAATACTATATAAATTTAGTGTGTTAATCAATTATGTAGTGTTGGAATCTATTTTAGCAGGAATTTAGATCATAGAGGTCCCCTAACTCAAGTACAAGTTGAAAGCTTTCCTATCGTTCAAGTTTTAGTGAGCGTCAACACCAACTTCAATCGACCATAACTTGTTGTATATAACTAACTGCGTGATTTACTATATATCAACTGAAATATCTTTGAATTATCTTTCCAATGATACCAATTTCACCTAAATCTGATATAGGAGAAAAGAGTTATCCCCATTTTATTCCAGCATGTCAAGCAGGAAAATGGTGACGACGTTTCTGACGGGCTATCACATTTCTGACGACCTTTTTGATGATGTCTTCATATTCTTGTGATATTTCTAACGACGTCATCAGCCCTGGGAAGAAAATCAATAATTTGAACCCCTTTTTTGATGACCATACATGACGGCCTATCACGGATGGCGTCAAGTATATTTTTCCAACAATTGAGGGACATTTTAATAAGGATATTTTGTTTTTTTTCCTTCACTTTCCATGACTTATAACCCTCAAGGAGTGTATTATCTTCCATTCTCTTTAGTTAAACATCTTGAAAATCTCTCTCATACACTCTCAACCACAAGATTAGGGTTTTCTCTCAAGATCAAAACTCTCAAGAACAAGCCCTAGGGTTTTCATAGAAGAGTCTATTTTAAGGAAATTTCACCGTCAATCTTCACAAATTCTTAATTTAAGGTATGCGTGTGTTTATTCATGGACTTCTTTCATCCATGAAGTTCAACAACCCTTTTTTAAAACTATATATTATGGTTTTCATGTTATGAATGGATTGTTGATCGTGTTTATGTGTTGAATGATGCCAAGATAGAATCTTTACGTGTTATTATGAATCTATGACATCATATGAGTTGAAAACATGTAAGTTTGATTATTTATGATGACTAATTGTATGATTTACACCTATGCCTAAGTTGTGCATGTAAGGTGTTTGATAAAATACCTAAGAGACTAGAAATCATGCATTATAGCTAAATTGTGACTAAGTGAAGGATTCATGATAGGCCTCAATGATTCAAT
>NW_025832683.1:0-1831 GCF_002878395.1 Capsicum annuum | reverse complement strand
TGATTCCGATAATGAAATTTAGGGTGAATTCTTAAAATTATTGTGGTGAAGATTTGAGTTTGATGATAATGGTGTCAATGGTGGTGTTGTAATGGTGATTTTGGTGAAGAAGAAGTAATTGAAGAAGGCAGGACCCATATATTAAAATGGATAAATAAAAAAATTTAATTTTATTAATAATTTTTCAATTGAAAAAATAAAAAAAATTAATTTTATTAACATTTAGTTACCAATTCTTCAAATAAATGATCTTCAATTTCGATTTTGAAAGACAAATTTGAGAATTAGGGTTCTTAGTTTGGAGCCCCAAATTGACTTAAATGGAAATTAGGGTTCGATAGATCCATTGAAAATTAAAAGTGTTGTAATTTTAATATTTTTAGTCATTTATTTTTGTTATTCAAAAGGCTGGACGCGCCTAAAATGAGTGTAAGAAACGCACCTTAGAATGGGTATCGAGGGGAGGTAATAGTTTCACTTTTTTATAGTATAGGTGTGTAATAGGTCACTGCTATAGTTTAGGTGTGACCTACACTTTTCGTGTATAATTTGGAATGAAAACGATGACTTTTTTCTATAATTAATATGACATACCATAGGAGTCATAAAATCTAAAAGTGGTGGACATGATACTTGAAGACCTGTAATGTGACTTGCATCATGTTGGATTGTTTTTTATAAAGATAATTGAATTTTATTCTTCTTTCTAGCCTTTTTCAGAAAGCTCTTTGGACAGCTATTTGAGCGACGAGTTGGTTGCTTCTTTTTTAACCCTGTCACCTTTGTAATGTTTTCACTATTAACAACTATTGTATCATCATGTATAACTTCACTTGGAACTGATAAATTTTCATGAGACTCGTTTCTTTTTTTTATTTCCCTCAACTATCTCATCAACATCTTTTTCAAAATGCTTAAAAATTGTACAATATCTAAATCAGATTTTAAGTAGGCTCTAACTGATCCATTGAAACTTTCACTCAATTGTATACATCTCATACCGGCTAAAAATATATCTCTATCGTATGTCATGGATCATTTTTCCCTTATAGCAAAGGTATTTTTCAACCAACTATTATCTTCAAAGTCGAACTTTTCAAGGATTTCTTCCTATGCATTTTGAAAATTTGCTTCATACTCATAATCAAAAAACAACTTGCCAAAATCATTTTGAAATGATATATGAGCTCTAAAGATATGACCAAGGTACTTACATGCGTTCTGTCCCAAGTTTCATATACAAAGAAGGAGATATGTTTGGGGCATTACTAAGGAGATTGCTAAATTGATTACAGTATCTTGAGCTGTGATGAATATTTATGGCTTATCTGCAGACATTGCTCTAAAAAATACATTAAAAAGCCATTCAAATGCTTTGGTTGTTTCTTCATATAAAAGGGCAGCACCAAATACAACCTTCTCCCTGTGATTATTTAATCAAACAAACAACGCCAATGGACGATACTCCTTATTTGTTCTATACGTTGTGTCAAATGATACAACTTCTCAATAAATTTGAAAATTCCTTATCATTTTAACATCGGCCCAGAACACATTTGTTATCAAACCATCACTATCTAATTGCAAAGAAAATTGAAAAGATGGATCTTTTATTACTATTTCTTCAAAATAATTTACCAAGCTATGAGCCACTTCAAATCGTAGACTTTCTTTTCTTTTATCGCGAAGATAGTTCTTGTGATCTCTCTGTGTAAAACCCAAAATAGATTTTTCTTCCGCTTGACGAGCGACATAATTAAAAGAAGACTTAGGACATATTCCTAAATCATCTAATAAATCAATTTCATTTACTTGAGAAAGTTTAACAGTT
>NW_025832682.1:0-1491 GCF_002878395.1 Capsicum annuum | reverse complement strand
TATATTTATGTTTTGGTCTTTATAATAAACCCATGGGTTGATATTGACTAAGGTTGATTTTCTAACGCGATCTGAGCTGAGTCTGGGTGGAGTATTTAGCACCGAGCAGGAAATACAGTATTTTCTTGAAACTACGTGCTGCCGTAGGATTGATATTGATGATTGTGGGCCAGAGGCTGAGTATGGGATTGTGATTGAGAAATTGAGGTTGTACTCCTTGGCAAGAGTATGGCACCCCCGCCAATATAGGATTCTCTCCTTAGAAAGGCAAAACGTTGAACTCCATGCGGCTCACATGGTGTAGTTATATCGGTTATAAGAAACTCCCACGTACATAATGATCTAAGTACCTTGAGTTAGCGAGTCACTCTAAGTCATGAGTCAAAGAGTTTGAGTTGAGTAAAATAATTTATGAGATTTATGAAGTATGTGTTATTACTGATGACTTATAGGAATTATGTTTCAGATAATTCAAGCGAAGGGAGGTATTTTTGTTAGCATGCATGATTTTCTTATACATTTATGATATTATTTAAAATTTTGCATCTACCCCCACATACTCAGTACATTCCCAAGTACTGATTGCCATACTCTTCTGTGTTCTACATTTTCTCGTGATGTAGGTTCAGGTGCTCAGTCTCAGCAGCGATAGTGATCTTTGAGTACCTCCATCTACATTCATACAGTTGGTGAGTCCTCATGGTTTGAGGACCTATGTCCCTGATTTTTGTCTTGATAGTAGAGGGTTGTTTATTCCCAGTTCAGTACCAGTCAGTTTGGGAGCTGCCCCAATAAATCCCCAGTCGTTTGTAGTAGAGGCTTTGTCAGACTAGAGTAACAGTATGTACAAAACTTCAGTATTTTAATTATACAGGATAGTATCTCTTCGTATTCCAGTATGTTTATGACATGACTATTCTTTCTTGGCCTTAAGCATCATGTGACATCTTGGGATGGTATCTTGGGGCGTTACAAGCTTGGTATCAGAGCCTAAAGTTTCAAAGATTCCTAGGTAGTCTGGCAAGCCGCGTTAATTAGAGTCTTGATGATCGGTGTGTAGCGTACCACATCTATGAGGAAGAGGCTGCGGGACATTTTAGGAAAAGTAATTTCACTCTTTCAGAAGTCTTTCATACGTACGACTGTTTCTCTCTGCTATTAATTTGCTCTCTCTTATGATAGAAAATGCCTCATCGTGGAGCTCACAGAAATGAGCGACCTCAACCCGTTAATCCTTTAAATGAGATAGGGACACATGCCAAATTTTGGGTAGTTTTTCAGGCGCTAGCCCAGACAGTTACCGCCAATGCTCAGGCCAATGTTTAGGCCATAGTTCTACCTCCATAAGAAGCTAATTCTGTAGTAGCTCGAGTTTGGGATTTTATGCGGATGAATCTGCTAGAGTGTTATGGGTCAAGGGCAGGTGACGACCCTTAGATGCATATTGATGAGGTGAAAAAGATCTCCCAAATTATACATGTAATGGAGGAA
>NW_025832681.1:0-3770 GCF_002878395.1 Capsicum annuum | reverse complement strand
CAAAGAAAGGTTTGAAATTTCAAAATGGGTGACTAGAGAGACAATATATGCATAGGTAGGCTATTTAGGTTATAGTGTACTCTTATGTTCAAAAAAATGGCCTAAGGTTATTTCACCAATTATGCAATGATTACAATTAGCCTTGAAAGACTAACCGAGGAAGTTCTAGGTGATACAAGCAAGCATGAGAGTAAAAAAATTTCACTCACCGCACACATCATATGCAAACTTCTCAAGGAGTCTCAATTGCACTTCCTATTAGAGACAAAAGGAGGTATTCACCATATATTACAAGCTACATATTTTGGAGTCACAAAAAGAGGGAAACCATTGTCACAAAGTTACTCATGTCCATGCCCTCAAATTTTTCAAAATATTTTTCAATGAAGGGGGTGTATGTTTTGCATTCATACCACACAAGATTTTCTATTGCTAGCATCAACACCAAGATGCCATCTCACATCACAGCTCTTATGGTGGCAAACCATATGGTTACTCAGACTTCACCAAAGGTAAGAGGCGATCCAAAATCCACAATGCCACAGGTACTCAAACTTCCCCTGCATCCATGACTCAAAACTCTATCACGACGAGCTTTCCTTATGAATGTCATCACTTAATCCATAATAGGGAGAGGTTTGTCCACCATCATTATTAAAGAAGAGAGAAAACTACAAATAAAAACATTCAATTTCATATAATTTCCATGCTTCATGCAAACTAAGTTAAAGTATTGCAAGACAATGTGTACTCACACAAGGGTAGGGCCACACACCCCCAATAAAAAAAATTATAGTGACCTCACAACATAAAAGCATAAGAAGGGTTAAAGGGTTTCCTGAAACTGTATTGATAAACATGTGGAAGGTTTGACACAGAGGCGCAATCGTGACCTGAATGGTGCGATCAAGGTAACGGAGGCTATCTGGTCCTCTATTTTGCCCTAATATTTGCTTCCAACCTATCTAAAGCACCTACAAAGCATGAAAATTATGTGAATTATTCCAAAACACACAAAGATACAAATATGAAAATGATGGTTTGCCTCCCTTCAAGCGCTTGATTTAATATCACGGCACGACACCTCTTTAACGAATATTCATATCTCCACTTAGAGGATTTAAATATTATGCCTAATTTTCAATCAATGCATATTTGAGGTACATTGTGAAAATGCAACGGCATAAAGAAATATGTTCTATCATGCCACTTCAAAGACTTGAACCTTTTAACTAATTTTGCATCAAGTTTTCGTGTAGGCTCATTGGGTAATAGTGGGAATTGGCCACTAGTTGAACATGAAAAATTAAGATCATTGTCCTTCAAGAGTGGGGTTTCCTTTTACCCTTTAGGAGTGACGATCTCCAAAATATAGGGATTTTTCTTCTCTCTCCAAAATTCATCATTCACTTAGGTGGTTTAATTTTCATCACATTCACTAAGTATTATGTTGAAAATTAGTTTGAGTGAGGATTTTTCCTTAAGTCCCGAGTCTCATCCCTATTGGGATCCTCACCTCATAATGGACTACAGTCTTCATAAGAAATTTGCTTGGATTCTTGTTTTAAATCTAGCACCATTTCCTTTGTTCTGGCATCTTCAACCATATTGAGCTCGGTTGGTTGGGAAATCACCGAAGATTCTTTAATGTCAAAGCTCATTTATATGCATGGGCATGGTCATATTATATGCATGAGTGACCTCTATTTCCATGTCTTCCACTTTCTTGATTTCCTCGTTGCATTCCCCTACGGCTTGATGCATATGGTGTAAGTTATCCCCCTTTGATTCTACCCGGTCCAAGATAAGTTGGAGTGTTGCTTTAACACCACTATTTTTGCTGCTTTGTTCTTGGATTGAGTTTAACTCTTCATTGAATTTATGTATGAGATGCACGTTATCCTCTGTTGATTTCACCCGATCCAAGATGAGTTTGAGCATTACTACAATAAAAATATTTTTTACGCTTTGTTCTTTCCTTTCTATCTCATAAGACACGTCAAAATCAGAAGTAGAACTAGCATCCGAGTTAGTATAATGGAGGGATGGGGTATTTGGACAATCACTTTAATAAACTTCATGACCACCATTGAGAGAACAACCATACTCCTTATAAGATCTAGATGGTGTACACATCTCTCTCCGGGGAGTATATCTATAATCTTACCAAAAGTAGGGTCCATTACAACATGGGCATGGATTGTCATGATAGGATTTCCAACCACAGAACTCACATTCATTCCAAGATGCCATAGTAACAAATAAACAAAACTAAAAATCTACCTAATACAAGACACAAAAAAATAACAAACAAATATTAAAAAGTTTGAATCAACGCAAGTAAGCTAAAATTTCCAACTAACTCAATACACCAAATTGATCCCTTGCAATGGTGCCTTTTTTTATAAAACTCAACTTACATGTCAATTTAAGTGCAAGGAGGTCGTTGTTAATATATTTACCTAACTAGGAGTAGGAGTCGAATCCATGAGGAATAATGTGAGTAGAGGTTGAGTAAGTCTGAAATAATAGTTTTTTACTTAGGTCAATCCTATGGTACAAAATGGTCTGGGGGTTTTCAATTTTGCTAATGTGAGGGTAATTCTTGGGCTTATAAGGTACTAATTCAAGACTAAGAAAAATTAGAGTACAATTAATTAGGCACGAATCTTGGGATTACGCTATCCTAGTCAAGGGTATGTAATGAATAGGGGCAAATTCTATTCATTGATGATGTGGTAGGCATGGTTTAAAGTCCTTGAGGAAAATTCTTCAACAAAGCCTCAAAGATCTCACCCATTTACATTCCTATGGTCTAAGGTTACCCTCGTCTAATTTCCAGCACCCCTAACTTAGGCTTTTGGCCTCAAGTTGCATTTCCAAGTGCAAGGAGGTTCAGGTTCAAAAGAGAGATAACATTTTAATGGGACAACTCTTGTAATACGATTGCCAAAGAAAGGTTTGAAATTTCAAAATGGGTGACAGGAGAGACAATATATGCACGGGTAGGTTATTTAGGTTATAGTTAACTCTTATGTTCACAAAAATAGCCTAAGGTCATTTCACCAACCATGCAATGATTACAATTAGTGTTGAAAGACTAACCAAGCAAGTTCTAGGTGATACAAGCATAAGCAAGAGGAAGAACTTGCTAAGAGGAAGAATAAGCACATATGAATCACAACCCACACAATTTACACCCAATTCTAACATAATCCTAAGAGGAAGAACTTGCTACTCAGGATGATAATAATTAAGAGTAAACCAAAATCTCCATTAAATTGAATCATCAAAACTAAAGAGAATGCAAACCACAATTTAAGTTTGAATGAATCCTCAATGAGATTTGCCAATTATCGACTTGGAAGTCACTCTATTGTCTTCTTAGCTCACAATTAGTAAAAATTTAGCTCCGAGCTCCAAGAAGTTACAAAGACCCTAGACCAAGGATGAGAGGTAGGGTTGTAGAATGACTATTCATTGATAAGGGTTTTGATCTTTTAAATGGGAATTTTGGGTCGGCTATGTACCAAGATCGCAGCTCTGCGATAACTAAATTCTTTAAGCGATTGCGGCCTGCTGACTTCTTGACTTACCGCAATCGTGGTGCCAGCACCGTGATCATGGTACTTCAGGCCCAGTCTACATAGGTTTTTCCAGTTTTTGCACTTCTCTTCTTACTTTGATCCTTTTTCAGTTCATTCTACTTCTCCTTATCTCAGCAACTATGTACCTACAAAACATGGGAATTAGTACATTTAAATCACAAA
>NW_025832680.1:0-7225 GCF_002878395.1 Capsicum annuum | reverse complement strand
ACTCTTACCTTTAACAAAGACAAAAAACAATGATATTAATGAATTCACAATATTTATTGAAAGTCAGAAAACAAAGACGTTAAGAAATAAACATAACTCATGCATAATTATCCAAAGTAGGAAACAAGAATGGGTACTTGGACATAATTCCCTCTTAATCATCTCAAGTGGCCTCTTAAACCTTTTGGTTCCTCCGTATAACCTTTACTGAAACCATATCCGTAATGCCCCGTATTTCCCTAGCATAATCTAAGTCCCAATACATAAGTATTCATATAAAAGATTTTCAAAACACTAACTATTTTTTAGTTTAGAGCCTTCCATTATGTAGTTAATTCAATTAGATTTCCAACGAAATAAAATTCGTCCAAATATGATAATCGGATAAGAAGTTATGACGATTTTAAATTTGAGTCGTTAAACATCATCATTTTAACACTTAGCGCATCCTGGAGTCAATGTAAATAGAAATTTTCAATTTACAGTGTTTCTCCGTGATAGTGTTGCATCACGTTGTAGGCCCAGTTCATATTTGTCCAATTCCAGTGAGGCAGCACAATCATGGCGCATCGTGCCAATGGTAAAAATCAGAATCAAAGGGGCACATTGATTTCTTCGCATCACGCCATTAGCTTAGTTCCCAGTTGTCAGTTTCCCATGACATGGTGCGATAGAACCGCATCGCATTATGTTCCCATTTTGGAAAAATTCAACAAAAATTAAAAGTTTTACCCAAGGGTAAAACTGTCCTTTCCCTTAATTTTAATCTACCCAGGTGTGCTTTTAAGACCTAAAAATATTTTTAAACTCATTATTTTAATTATTTTTCCCTAAATCAAGAATCTTTATCTTCCAAATGAAGAACCCTAGCTTTCTGATTTCAAGGCCAATCCTCAAGAACTTCAGGATACTCATCAATTAAGGTATGTTAGATGTTCATCCATGAATCCCTTTCATCTATGGATCCCAAGTAACCTATTTTAATCACCAAGTTATAATCTTTCAAGTTATTATGTTTTAAATTATGATTTCATCCATGAATCTTCATGCACTATTGATTTCATACCATGTTACAATGAAATTATTGTTACTATTCAATTCTCCATGGTTTAATATTATTATTTATTGAATTGAAGCATGATTTAGTACTATTATGCTGAATTCATGCTATTTTTGTAAGTTATATGGCATTCCTATGAGTGGTTTAAACCCTGAACTACAAGTGTTTGATAAAATACCTATAAGAGTGATTGATTTAAATAAAAGCCTTTATGTTTTGTCCTTCAAGCTTTAGTGTCATTTTGTTATTATTGTTTTGAGTCCTGAGCGCATTGAATACCTGTAATCCATAGCTGATTACTAAGTATAGTAGCAATAAATTAGATAAGAGTCTTTAAAATATACTATGAGCATTATCAAAATAGTCAGTTACCAGTTAGATAAACTTAGAACGGTCTAGTATTTTAGTGCCTTTCAGTTGGGAGTAGGACTTAGCACCAAGCGAGTGTAGGGATGGCGGCTTCCCCATTAGATTGGTAGAGTCTTTAGTAGCAGTCCCTATACTCCAAAACTATGTACCCAGTGTAGGGTATGAGAAGGCACCCATCATATTAGGCTTGACTATCTCACAGGGGTCACCCATTAGTTCAGGCTTGACACCTTTATTCCTTTGGACATTATGTCAGTTTATTGGATCTACAAAATCATCGTTAGTACCTGTGGCATGATATTAAAACCATTCCAACTAGGGTTACAAGTTGGACCCTGATTAGCTCAAATTGGGGAATGTTGGTTAGATGATACCTCCCACAGTCTCAGATACAGTCTAAGTTACAGTCTCAATTCAGTTATACATTCTTAGAGTTGTTTGACCAACGCATACAGATATCAGTATTTTTTTTAGTATTTTAGTTTACAAATTTTACTTAGTCTATGTTATTTGCTTGGTCATGCATTCCCAATGTCTATAGATTTTTACGTATCTTCAGTATTTACAGATTGTCAAGCATACTCAGTATTTATAGATTCTCCAAATTTTTAGTATTTATAGATTCCATGTTCTCTACTCAGTACTCCATGTCTTACATGTATATTCAGTTAATTATTAGTTTGTTCATGAAACCATGTATATCAGGCAACCTCATTTAGCATACCAGTACATTCAAAGTACTGATTGGATGCCTTTCTTTTGCGCTATGATGTATTATATCATAGGTGTTGATGCTCAGTTCCTGCATAGTACTTAGACTTCACTTATTAGGCTATTAGTAGTACAGTAGTAGTGGTGAGTCCTCATCATTTGAGGACAAATTAATTTACTTCATATCTCTATTTTAGTAGTTAGCAGAGTTAGTTGGAGGAATGTCCCATCAACTTATATTCAGTCAGTTAGTTTTAGATGCTTTTCAAACATTAGAGTCAGTTATTCAGTATTCAAACATTACAATTAGTTATCCAGTTTATCATTATTTTATCAGATTCAGTTAGTTATTTCTATAGCTCATATTTTAGTTCTAAATTAAATTATTAAAACCTTATGGCATGACATTATTTTGCTGCATTTATGATCATGTTATCCAGTGCTCATAGAAAGTATCAGCTCAAGGGTTAGCTTGTGGTCCCTCAAGACTGTAAGCACCGTGTGACGACTAAGGGGTAGTCCTAGGTCATTACAAACTTATAATTAGAGCCTAAGGTTTTAAAGTGTCCTAGGAAGTCTGAAAGCTGCATCAAGTAGAGTCTTATTGATGGATATGTAGCGCTCCACACTTATGGATAAGAGGCTACAAGGCATTTAGGAAAAAGGTTCCCTTATTTCAGTATTAATGTAGTGCGAGTGAGCATGAGCTCAAGTTAAAATCTATGTCTAATCTATTTCTTCCTTCTGTTTATAGAACATCCCTCCCAAGAAAAATAGAAGAAGAATAGAAAATCAGCTAGCCCCTTCACCCGTCCAGGAAGATCTTCTGGATGAGCACATCTCTCATGCAGAATTCAGGGTTGTGTTCACTACTCTAGGCAATTCTATATTAGCACAAAATAAACGTCCAGCAATTATTCCAACCAACCCAATGGCCAATTCTGCTACAACTAGAATTCAGGATTTTACCCAGATGAATCCTCCTTCTTTTATGGGATACAAGTCTGAAGAGATTCCACAGGAATTCTTAGATATGGTACAAAAGGTAACGGATGCTACGGGGGTGACATCTAGTCAGAGTGTAGAGTTAGCTACATATTAGTTGCAGTATGTAGCCCATACTTAGTTTAAGCAGTGGAAAGTTGATAGGGGTGTAGATGCAGGGCCTGTAGAATAGGAAGAGTTTGACACAGCTTTATTAGATAGATTCTTCCCATTGGAGTTGAGGAAAGCTAAAGTGTTAGAGTACATTAACTTGAGGAAGGGCAGCATGAGCGTGAAGGAGTATTCCCTCAAGTTTACTCAGTTAACTAGGTATGCTCCTCATGTGGTAGCTGATAACAGGTCCAAGATGAGTAAGTTTGTATCTGGCATATCTAATAGTGTGGTTAGAGAGTACAGGACAACAATGCTTATTGTGCAGGACAACAATGCTTATTACTGAGATGGACTTGTCTAGGTTGATAATCTATGCTTAACAAATAGAGGAGAAAAGGGTTAAGGAGAGGGAAAGAGAAAATAAGAGAGCTAGGACTAGTAGTTTTAATTTCAATTAGCCAAAGTCAGAAGGTGGGAACCGTCCTCAGTTTCATCAAAGGTCTACTTCTCCAACACCTTTTTCATTCAATACCCCAGTACCCAAATTCAAAAATGATAGTAAAGATAGGGCACCAGGATCTTAGTCCCAAGTCAGTGTTAGCAGTGCTCGTACAAATCCTCTATGTCAAAAATATGGTGGCCACCATCAGGGTGAGTGTAGAGCGGGTAGTGATGTGTGCTTCGGGTATGGAAAGCTAGGCCATTGAATTCAGGAGTGTCGGGTAGTTTATTAAAGAGGTAGGGATGTGCGCCAATAGGGCCAATCCCATTAGTCGTCAGTTCCATCCATTCTCTTGAAGTATGAGCAGATGCTAATATACTTGAGGCTTTTAACTGAGAATAATTGCAAAGTCTTAAGAAATTTTTATCGTTTTTTATTTTTTTATCTTTGATTTTTCTATGGAAATTAAAACATAAGAGAACCAACAATGATGGAAGTAAAAGAGTTGAAATTTGAAGCAAATAAAAGAGAAGTATGGCTGACAACATTCCTGATAAGTCGTAATCACTCTGATAGGTTATCAGCTTCATCGCCAGCCTTAAATAGAGAATTGGATTCAGCTAAAAGAAGTGATGATGACATGTGATAAACTATGTCTTATGATAAGCCGTCAGAGTCATCGTCAGCCTTAGACAGAACATGGGAGTTGAGGTGGAAAAGTGACAACATTGTCTAATATGTCATCACAATTTTGATAATCCATCAGGATTCACCATCAGCCTTAAGTAAAAATTGTCAAAATTGAAGAGGAGCTGACGACATCCGTGATAAGTCATCAGCCTCCTGATAAGGCATCACGCGTGTCGTCACCTAATTTAAGAAAAGTACTGCACTCTATGATTTTGTTTCCATGATTAGTCTAAAGTATTTAAAGTATATTTTAGGGTTTTCTAAGAAGGATTATTATTTTAAACCTATTTTGGGAACGCACATATTTTGTTATTTTCTCTCTAGTTTCTTGGCTTGAACGAAACAATTAAATTTTAATAGATTATCATCAATATTTTCCGATTTCTACTTTAAACTAATCTAAGCAACACTCATTGCTATTCATCTTGTTGTAAGTTCTTCTTTCAAATTATGAATTCAACTTGTTGTATCGATTATTACATTATGAGTGGCTAAATCCCTTTATCCCAAATTATGGGAACTATGGGTTACGTCTTCGTAAGTTTCTAAGTGTTTAAGATTCTAAAGGTAATAGGACTCCTTGATAATTTTGAGGTTTTAATTATTGTCTATTAGTTGCAAATGATAGATAGTACCTGCTTTGATTTGCTTAAGGTAAGAAATCAACTATAGTAGGAACTGAATTATTGACAGGGACTTGGAAGCTACCAAACTTCATTTAATAATTGATGTTGTAACAAGGTTAATTAACCTGAGATAAAGTCTGGTAGTGAATATAAATTCCCTAAGTTCGAGAGGATTAGGTAATTAAATTCTTAAGTAGGTCGAGAGACATTTAGGCATAATTTTGATAAAGACAATCTGTTGTTCCTACCTATCGTGAGAATCTTGAATCACTATTAGCATCTGTCAAGTACCAAAACCCATATTGAACATAATTTTGGTTTTCCATAAACTCTTGATTACAAACACTGAAACTTAAGTGACCAATAATTATTTGCTGATCTCTAAAACCCCTATTTATCTTTTCATGCCAGTTGTTTGAATTTAACTTGTAGGTTTAGTTTCAAAATACTTTAATCGCCACTCAAATTGTTTCCTGTGGATTCAACCCCAACTTTAAAGTTGGGTAAATATATTGACGACTATCGCCTGGCACTAAATTGACGTGTAAGTTGAGTGTAATAAAAAAATAGCGCCCTTGCCGGGGAATAATTTGGCGAATTGAGTTGGTTTGGAATTTTAGTTTACTTGCTTGAATTCAAACATGGAAATATTGGTTTAGTTTATTTTTTTATTTTATTTTATTTTTATTTTTCACACCTTTCTTAAGATGTCAGGTTGGATAGATGATTTTTTGAGTGATGATGATTCTTGTGACTATTCTTGTTATTATTGTGGGGGACCATATTTTGAGGCTTTCTGTCCAGATTTACCTAGAAGTGTATAGATGGAACCTTCACAATATGATGTGGATACTGTCCTACTTACTGTAACTTGGTGTTTGACTTGTGGTCAAAGTGATCATAGTAAGGATATATGTGTTGTCACGATTCAAGCAAACAAATTGATGAAATGAATCTTAGAGAATCAAGAACAGTTGTGGGTAGAGCTAAAAGAGTTACTGCTCCCACCATGTTTACAGTGGCTAAACAAAGAAGAATGTGAGGGGGAAATTAGCCAATTTAAGGAGAAAACTCAAGAATCGTAACCACTTGATTGTCATCTTAATCTTGAGACTGACATTGAGTAGGTGAATAAAAGTGAGTGTGTAGTAGATAGTGTAAATTTTGAAGTAGAATTAGTTGGGCCTCACTCAAAAAAAATTTCCATATTATGTTTAGATGATATCTTGTCTGTGTAATCTTTTAAAATAGTGGAAGAGTGTGAAGATGAGGAACAAAAATCCTATATTCTTTATTTTACACTTGATAAGCAACTTAAAAACATACCTCACTTTAAGGCCGAGTGGTTTACCATGCTCAATCCATTACCCTACTTCTTAATTTTTGTACCATCCCCTATGAGCATGGCAAGAAGATAGACTCTAAGTTGGGGGTGAAATTCATATCCTCAAGGTGGAGGAAAAAGTTGAGTTGGGTCGTACCGCAACAATAAATCAGGCACTGCTTGGGAGGCAACCCAAGGTATTTTGTTATTTGTATTCGTATTATGTGATTGACATAAGATCTTTTCCCCCATGGTGCCGCAGGTGTGTTTCTAACTCTCTTGTTTTGGTTTGATGCACTGGGTACATTACATGTTTTTAAGTTAAAAATGGGGCTACTTATGTGTCTTGATGTCCTCTTGGGTGTTTTTGTTGTCGTGCCTCTTTTTCTCAGAATTGTGTTCCTAGTAGAGCCGACATATTTAGCTGTATTGTGATTTGTTGTAAGATATTGTAGTTGTCTAGGAGAAATACAAGTACCTTAGGCAGTTAACATATTTTTGTTGATTTTTGAACACCTCTCTAAAGGTCTATTTTATAACTGCGTGATATGCATTTATGTGTGACCACTATGCATCTTGTTATGGCATTAGACCTAGTGAAATAATAACCATTGCTAAACAATTGCATGAACTGAATGGATAGTAGCTTGTGATGTACCTTTGTACCATGTGTGTGTGAGATACTACCTAGTTTCTATTGTGTGTTAAATCTAGAACTTTCCCATTTGGTGTTGCCTTGGTTTTAGGATAGAGGTTACGAGAGGATCATAGGCCGTTGTTGATATTAGTTCACTTTTAGCCTAAATGACCTTCCATGTGTGAATAATATCCCTTGATCCTAATTTTGAGCCTGAATTCCTATTTGTTTTACTATACCTATCACCTTCCTATTTGTATCATGATGA
>NW_025832679.1:0-1143 GCF_002878395.1 Capsicum annuum | reverse complement strand
ATATATATATATATATATAATACATGAGAGCAAATTTTCATCAATCATTATGCATAAAATAGTTTCTAAAAATACATGGGCATCTTCTGAAAATATGTAACCTGTCTGTAAATCTCAAACTCTGATTTGTGTATTATTTCTGAGTTAGGAGGTATCCCCATTGACTCAGTGGGGAAGCCTCCAACCCGAGTGTGCTGCAAGGGTTGGAGTTCCTGAATCTGATACGCCACACGACACTTAAGTAAGCGTATAATAATATACTCGGGTTGGTAAACCACAGTTTTGGCCAAAGAGTTCTCTGAACTCACGCCTTCTTCGGGGAACCACCTAAGCTCTCTTTATGCCATATTTTAGCCTTTTCTGAACATGCATCATTCTGAAATTCTAAAACATGCAAATCTAATAAAGTCTAATTTCTGTATTCATCTGTGTCTGTTATAACATTTTTTGAGTTTGGTATCGTCATAACAAGACTTGCAAGTCATGATTTCTGAGCCATAATACATTAAGATAAATCGTTCATTTAAAGCAAAGCTTAGACCACCCAAAAACATACAACTGATATAGAAGATTTCGTATTTTGAAACTCAAGTCAAAATCATGCAAAAACTTCATCAAACATATGGTGGTCTAGTGCCTTTAGAAAAACATGCAATCTTTTATTACATGCATTATGAACATTAAACATTCATGATAAATTCCCTCTTTAGTGATTTAAAACCACCTTTAAATCATAACAAGAGTTCAACCATTTCATATGGTGCTTTTCAAGAATGCATTGCAAAACAATTCATATGCTATGAGAAATCTGAAAAATTTACTGAAGAGGGAATTCACCGAAATTCATTCTCTCAACAAAAATTCATTCTTAAATACATGGTTTTAGACATTCATATTCTCAAATCACTTTGGGGAAGGTCAAAAGACCAAAGCAACGATGTTAAAACATTTAATACATGAATATATATATAGAGAGATTCAAAAACCCCATTCTAAAACATGATTTTTCTATGCCCATGAGAATTTAGGAAAACCCTGCGTACCTCTATTTCAGAAAATAATGGGTGCTTCTTGAAGCCCGTGGATTGGGGATTTCGAATCTCTAATCGATTTTGAAAACCCACGGTTGAATCGTGATTTATT
>NW_025832678.1:0-1890 GCF_002878395.1 Capsicum annuum | reverse complement strand
TCAAAAAGGGATTCGTGGACTCTATGGACGAAAGGAGTCCATAGATAAACACTTGCATACCTTAGATTTCGTGGTTGGAAGAGATTGACGGAAGGAATTCTTGAATCAAAGCCTCCAATTAATTTCCCCCAATTCAAAACCCTAACACTATATATATATATATACACATCAAAGAGAAATGAGAGGAAAATAATACAAGTTCTCAGCTGAATGGGGTATTTATAGAGGTTTAAAAGAGTGGTGAAAGACCAAAATGCCCCTAAGAAACAAATAAAACCCGAATCTGTCCTTCAGTGATCTATCCAGTAGGCTGAAGTAAATTGGACATAACATTTTACTCCAATGTCCAAATTGGATGAAACCAATTTTATTGGACGGGTGGAAATCCAAGAAATGACACATATTAAAATTATAAATCATTCTCGAAGATAGGATCCAATACGTTTACGTACAAAATTTCGACGAAAATTTTTTTGGGGTATTACATCATCTCCCCCTTGGAAATATTCGTCCTTGAATGTGAAGGCCAGATAAAGAACACTAATCGACTGGGTTTATTTAAGACAGCAACACATCTCAAAACATAACCACACGACTGAAGCAACCAATACTTTGCGTACGTTCACTAGTCATGCACATCTATCGCATAAAACATTCAACAACCCACTCATGGGTAAATTTTCACAACACACTTGCATCTCAAATGCACAAAATCATAACCCAACCAATCTCTTCAATACATGTTCAAACATGCCCACAATTTGAGTTCCTTTCTATTGAATGTGCATATTAAATACGAATATACCTAATATACCAAATTCTTGAAAGCATAACTAGAAATGCAACGAACGATGAGGTTAACATCATAGAAAGAGAATGGACATGCATTTATAATAACATTATGGGGTATCTTCCCCTTGGGACCCAAGGTCCCTCTAGACATATTTCACTGAAATAAGAATGGGTCAGGAACTGTCTCCCTTTACTGCTTTTCCCTACCTACTGGCACCACTACAATATTCTGAGGGCCTGACTTGTCACTTTCTCTATCATCCTCCTCTTAGCTTTAAGTCATCGTCGGATACTTTTGAACACTTGGCTAAACCCCGAAATGAACTACAACCAATATACTCTAGAGTCTGAGGCACAACGGTGCACAAAATGATAACTTAATTCATCCAGAAAGACTACACCTGAAAACATAAATTCAATACCAATGCTACTTCTTGGAATACAACTCTTATCTTTCCTTAGTCTCTACAATCATCATCATATGCATACACTCTTTTCAACACCTACTAGTCTCACTAAACACATTATCTGCTTCGATTTCTTCAGAGGCTACTAATACCACACTCACATCTTAATACTTAGTTTGGAGTCCACAAACTTACATTCTTCAAAGATTCAAGCTTAGCTTCGAAAACATAACATGAATATCCACAAATCTTTAATAAACATACTATTCCCATTCTAGCTTTCAAATATCACATCTCTTAAACTTATACTTCTCCACACCATGAGAATCACAGCTATATCTCTGTCAATCAACACATATAATTCCCAACTTCCACACTTAGATTCTTATATATATAATTTCAAGCCTATTCATTCACTATATAAACAGCTAAACCCATAAGGCATACTCTGCTCACTTTAGAGAACACTGTCCTGAAACTATCTGCGGAGACCGTCAGAGAAAGTTCTATCTGAAAGATTTTGGCTTCACTACTTCTGTTACCTTAAGAGTAAGGTAAATCTGACATAAGTAGATCATTACAAGAGTCTACATAACTCTCTTGGAAAATCTTACTATAGCACGATCTGGATCATGAACGAACGGAAACTCTTCTAAACATCCCATAGCCTCCCGTACATGAATGTGGCACG
>NW_025832677.1:0-2455 GCF_002878395.1 Capsicum annuum | reverse complement strand
TAATGTAATTTTAATTTGTGATTTAACAAACGACTTTGTATTGTTTTTGAAACCTGATAATTTGTTGTTTGTTTTGAATTCATAGTTACTGATAATTTACATACTGTATTTGTTGACGGATTTTTTTTTTGAAAAAAATGGGGCCATTTCCAATTGTTATGAAGCAATCAAGCGTACGAAATTGTTCTAATGAGTATGAACAATACGAGTTGGAATTAATTGCATTTGAAGAAACATAAAAATACGATGATTTAATTCAATTGATTGGTAAACAACTTTGTGTTAAGTTGAATTTAAAAACATTGAAAGTTGAATATAAAATTGACTTTAGTAGTAGAAGAATGGAGATACATAACGACATGGGATTGCCAGTTTATGTAATGGTAAGGAAAGAAGTAAAAAGATTCGGAAACTATCCTTTATGTGTTTATGTATTTGATAAATTCATGGAAAAGAAGAGTGATTGCTTGAACGTTGAACGCGCTATTTCTGTTGTTGATGAGGAAAAAGAGAATTCTGAAAATCATGGTGCATTAATTGAAGTTGTTGATGTAAATGGACATGATCAGACAAATATTTTTTATCCAAATCACAATGAAGTGCTCGTTAGATAAGTTTATAAGGACAAAGCCACTTTAAAATCGGTGATAACTCTTTATGCAATCAGAAATGGATTACAATTCAATACGATACAATCAAATACAGTCGGGTAAGTGTATTTGTCGTATTAAAGCATTTGTGTGTATATTTTGTACATGTTTTTGTGTTATGTAAAAATGTATTTATGTATTCATGTATACATAATAGCAATAAGTTTATTCATATTAGTGTATAACTAATCACATACACTTGTTACTATACATTACTATTCATACAAAATTTAGTAAACGTAATTGTATACGTTAACAAATCAGGTTAGAAGGCTTTAAAAATACTGTACTATTTTTTGTATAAATTACTAGTATATAAGTTTTACATCGCAGGTATAATTTGATGTGTAAATTGAAGGGATGTGATTGATTGCTAATGGCATCTAGTAACAAGAAGTTTGATTTTAATAAGATTTGCTGATTTCGTCGGGAGCATACGTATCCTTTAAAGGATCGGGTGTATGAGCAGAAATATGTTAGTAGTGCATTGATTGAAGACATTGTGAAGCAGAAGTTATCCAACCATAAAAGAGTGTATACGGCCAAACACATATAAGAGGATATTAAGAATAAGATTGAATCTGACTTATACAATGGCCTGGAGGGTTAGAGAGAAAACTTTGATTTCATTAAGGGGTATAACATATGCATCATACAACAGATTGCCGGGATATTTATACATGTTGAAAAAAATATACTCTGGGTCGCCCATAAGGATGAAAAAAGATAGAAGGTAGTGAATTCCTATTTGTGTTTATATCGCTCTATTCTTTAATTAAAAGATTTGATTCATGTAGACCAATTGTTGTTGTTGATTAAAGTCACCTTAGGAGAATATATAATGGAACTTTTGTGTCAGCTAGTACACTTGATGGAGCAGGTTAGTCCACTAATTATTATTTATACATTAATTGCACTTTAAACATTGTTAAGGTGTTAGTAAATACAGTATTATTTTGAATACATTATTTGAAAAATACATTGTAGAATGATTTATGTATATCTTGACAATGCAGGATATATATTTTCGCTTGCTTATGGAATATTGGATTTTGAGAATTATGCAGCTTGGAGTTGATTTGAGCAGTTAAAAGAAGCTCATGGTATAAAATCTAATATCTGTGTTGCGTCCGACAGGAATGAGAGTATTATAAAGGCTATGTCAACGGTGTATGATGGTGTTGCACAGTATATTTGCATCTGACATCTTTGAAAAATATCAGAATCAATTTCAGAAAGTCGCATGCAAAATTAGTTGATGTGTTTTACGCAATGACTAAAGCATATACAATTTCTGAATTTAACAGTCTAATGAAGAAGGTCGAACAACTAGATGTTAGGGTGAAAGAGTACTTGCAGAAGGTTGATTATGACAAGTGGACTAGGGTGTATGCTACTGTAAATCGTGATTTTAAACTCACATCAAACATTGTAGAAATAATAAACAGGCATCTAAAGGAAGCGAGAGAATTTCCTATATATAATTTCTTAGAGGAAGTTAGAAAGATATTTGGCAGATGGAATCATAATAATCGATAAATTGGGACATTCACACACCCTCATTTGCGGAAGATACAATGATTTTTTTAGTTAAATGAGCCCAAAAGCACACGAATGAGGGTAAGTAATTTATTAGAAATAAATAATTTTAATGTTTTGTTTTAATATATACACATATATATACTTATCTATATATACATACCTATATATACATATATATACATACATATATATATACATATATATACATGCATATATATACATACATATATATATATACATACATATATATATATACATACATA
>NW_025832676.1:0-2531 GCF_002878395.1 Capsicum annuum | reverse complement strand
CCGGACACCGCGCATAGCGGTAGCTTTAGTGCACCAGGCTGCCCAAACATGTCAAACTCTTCAATTGCAAGTTGAATATAGAATCCATGATATTACTACATGTTTATTAATATGTGAAATACTTATGCTCCCCAAGTGTTTGTCAAAATGCTTATGTGATTACACTAGTCCAAGCACAACATGTTATTGTGTGATTTCAATCATGCACAAGCTCATATATAACATATTGTTTGACCAAAGATGTCTAAGTGAATGCATTATTAGCAAGCTAGTGCCATTATGCTACTAAAGTCATGCAGTGATTTATTTTTCATGCTATCGAGTCCTGAGAGTATTTAATACCCAATAATTTATCTACTTACCTAGAGCCAATGTCAGTTATAGAATAGTATTAGTCTTATTACGATCAGTGGTTCAATAATTAGTTCAGAACTCAGTTAGTAATCAGTTCAGAATCCAGTGAACTAGTTCAGCCCAGTCAGTTAACATGACCAGTCACAATTTAGTCCAGCCTAGAACAGTTTAGAATTTAGTCCAGTATTTGTTCAGTTGGGAGTAGGATTTAACACAGAGTTTTAACACCCCGATTTTTTAAACCGAAACACTACACGGTGCTTATGACCTCGAAGGACCACAAGCTAACCCATGACTGATATTTGTACCTGTACACTGCATAATATAACATGATAATGCAGAAAAAGTAACTGAAAGGCCATAAGGTTCAATACTGAACAAACATCTGATAACACAATGTCTGAAAATGGTATAACAATACCAAAACAAATCTAAAATAACTGCCTGACATACTGTAGTCTGAAAGCCTCTAAACTCTCTGAATAAGGAGTTGATGAGACATGTTCCCAACTAACTCTATCTACTGAAATAAACTGGAAACTGAAATAGTAATGTGATTATCATATCCTTGAAAGATGAGGACTCACTTCTAACTCTGATCGCTGAGACTGGAATCTACTGCTGATTTGGAGCTCGTGCCTCTAAACCTATGGTTTAAGACACCATAGCGCGAATGCGTCAGTACTTTGAATGTACTGGTATAAAAGTGAGGTAGGCTAAATGCATGGGGTTCATATGAATGAACAAATATAACTGACTGACTAACATGAATGTGAGAATACATGCATGACTACATAACTGTAACTAAGATCTTGTTGGGACTGAATACTATATTACTGAATACTGAGGACTGATACTATGTTACTGATGCATGGATAATTGTGTCTAACAGTGCTGATTATGAAGAACTAGTCTGGTTTACTGTATCTGACAGTCCTAAAGCTGAAGACTAATTATATATATTCTGGTAACTGATAACATGAGTGACTATGTCTGACAGTCTTTAATCTAATGGAACTAGCTGAGTTTCGTATTGTATCTGAGTAACTGAATCTGAGATTAGTCTTATCTAGTGGGGATCTCTGAGTATACTGATAATAAAGAAGATTTGACTTAGTTTGAGATCAGTCCTACCTAGCGGGTGGTCTCTGAATCTAATTATACTGCCACTGATTGACCATAGTTGAGATCAGTCCTATCTAATAGGTGATCTTGTAGTCTATTTATAATGACAAGGATTAACTATATCTGACAATTCTAAATCTGTTTTACTGAGCTAAATTGGTTGTATCTGATAGTCCTAATTTCTGTAACTGAAACTGTGGGATGTATTCTTCTAACCGACATGCCCCATACTAAGCTAACTGGGGTCCAACCTGTAACCCTAGCTAGAAGGGTGCCAGTACCACACCATTGGTAAAGACAACTGCTGTGGATTCAGTCTTAATCTAGCAGGTGACCCCTGGGATCAGTCCTATACATTTAAAGAAGCTAATGGGTGATCCCTGAGTATGTCAGTCCTATCTAACGGGTGAGATCTTATACCTACGCTGGCTACGTAGTTCTAGAACTTAGGGATTGCTTCTAGGGATCTCAGTCCTGTCTAGCAGGTAAGTGCCCATCCTTAGGCTTCCTCGGTGCTGAATCCTACTCTCATCTGAAAGATACTGAACTGAACTGATTGGCTGAACTGAACTGATTGGCAGAACTAAACTGAGATGATTAACTAAACTAAATTGATACTAGTGATATTGTCTAGCAGACCTAAACTGGATTTACTGACTTTTGTTGACTGACAAAATGTACTAAGCTCTGAGGACTGACTGATAATATCGAAGTTAATGAGATTGACTGGGAATACTGAGGTTATTGAGATTACTGAGCTACTGAAGTTACTAAGATTTCTGAGATTTCCCGAGTCGCATAACTGACTGAGTTCTATGGATCATAGCTTGACTGAGGAGATCGTGAAAACATGACATGGCTCTAGGCACACAGCTAAATGTTCGGGTACAAGTACCCCCAGGACTTGATGAGAAGAAACTGACATAGCATGGCTTACTTGAACACATGACCAACAACACAATTCATAATTCATTTATTGAAGCACTTCATCAAACATGTGATATGCATAAGCTTGTACATACATGGGGATTTCATGATATCATACTAGTTGG
>NW_025832675.1:0-1912 GCF_002878395.1 Capsicum annuum | reverse complement strand
CATCTTTAATGCTTTTGCAACTTGACTTTAAAAAAAAAAAAAAAAAATTTGCTTGAATACACTTTGACACTTTCTGTATTATGAAGTACATAAAACACGATGTTGAATTTGTAGTGAAATTACCTAAAGGAAATTTCTTTGACATCGTTGTTCTCACTACTGAATAAAAAATGTAAATCTTTATGTGGTAATTACTTGGAAATGTTAGCACTATTACCAGAAGCGGAGCTAGAGGATATTTGGGATAAAATTTACACACATTTGGTATATACATCAAAAATTGATATTAACAAGTAAAATTGATATTTCATATAACATCTTGAGTAAATTAATATATATTTTGCAAAAATATCAACTTTCTGTGTTCACAGAAAAGCAAAAACTTTCGAAGTGACAATATTTTTCTTTCAAAATGTATTACACCCTCCGTCTCATTTGATGTGGCACCATTTGACTTCATATGGTGTTTCAAAACAAGGAAAAATATTGAAATTTATGGTCGGGGGTCTTTCGGAAACAGCCTTTCTACTTCATCAGAGGTAGAGGTATGGACTGCGTACATCTTACCCCCCCCAGACCCCACAAAGTGGGAATACACTGGGTTTGTTGTTGTATGGTCTAAAATGATCATTGAATATTTGTGTGGTTGTAAATCATTTTAAACAAGAGTAAAAGGGAAATTTTAAACGCATGTTTTATTTAAATATAGTGAGGTAACTTTTTTTTTTTTGAAGACGGATTAAATAAAAAATATGACATATAAAATGTGATGAAGAAAAATATATAATAATGGGATCGCAATTTTTCTCCATGACAACTTGCTCTATAACAGTCAACACATGGTTGAATTACATATATATGTCCTTTTAAATTTGGGAAAAGGCATCGTTTCCACCCCAAACTATAGTCGAAAGGTCAAATCCACACCTAAATTATATAAGTGACCTATTACACATCTTAACTATAAAAAAGTGATACTTTTAACTGACGTGGCAGTGCGTGTAAAACACTACACCACATGCAAGTGGAGGTAGCTTGATAGGGTGTAAATAGTTTCACTTTTTTATAGTTTAAGTGTGTAATAGGTCACTAGTATAATTTAAGTGTGGCTTCGACTTTTCGGACATAATTTAGATTGGAAACGATGCCTTTTCCCAAATTTAAAAGGACATATATATGTAATTCAACCATGTGTTGACTGTTATAGAGCAAGTTGTCATGGAGAAAAATTGCGATCCCATTATTATATATTTTTCTTCATCACATTTTATATGTCATATTTTTTATTTAATCCGTCTTCAAAAAAAAAAAAGTTACCTCACTATATTTAAATAAAACATGCGTTTAAAATTTCCCTTTTACTCTTGTTTAAAATGATTTACAACCACACAAATATTCAATGATCATTTTAGACCATAAATTTCAATATTTTTCCTTGTTTTGAAACACCATATGAAGTCAAATGGTGCCACATCAAATGAGACGGAGGGTGTAATACATTTTGAAAGAAAAATATTGTCACTTCGAAAGTTTTTGCTTTTCTGTGAACACAGAAAGTTGATATTTTTGCAAAATATATATTAATTTACTCAAGATGTTATATGAAATATCAATTTTACTTGTTAATATCAATTTTTGATGTATATACCAAATGTGTGTAAATTTTATCCCAAATATCCTCTAGCTCCGCTTCTGGTAATAGTGCTAACATTTCCAAGTAATTACCACATAAAGATTTACATTTTTTATTCAGTAGTGAGAACAACGATGTCAAAGAAATTTCCTTTAGGTAATTTCACTACAAATTCAACATCGTGTTTTATGTACTTCATAATACAGAAAGTGTCAAAGTGTATTCAAGCAAATTTTTTTTTTTTTTTTTTAAAGTCAAGTTGCAAAAGCATTAAAGATG
>NW_025832674.1:0-1076 GCF_002878395.1 Capsicum annuum | reverse complement strand
GATATGATTGATTTTGATGCTATCTTAGGGATGGAATGGCTCCATTCATGCTATGCCACATTTGATTGCAGAACCAGAAAGGTTACTTTTTCCTTTTCGAATGAACCAGTAGTAGAATAGGAGGGGCATTCTTTAGCACCTAGAGGGCACTTTATATCTTATCTCAGGGCCTGTAAACTCATTTCCAAAGGTTGGTTGTATTATCTTATTCAGGTTAAATATTCTAACACCGAAAGTCTTCCTCTTCAGTCTGTTCCTGTAGTAAATGAACTCCCAGAAGTCTTTCCAGATGATCTCCCAGGAATTCTACCTGATAGGGATATAGATTTTGGCATTGATGTGTTGCCAGATACCCGTCCTATTTCTATTTCGCCATATAGAATGGTTGCTGCAGAGCTAAAAGAGTTGAAAGAACAGCTAGCAGATCTTTTAGATAAATGCTTCATCAGACCTAGTGTTTCTCCATGGGGTGCACCTGTTACTTTTCATACGAAAGAAAGATGGTTCCCTTCGTACGTGTATAGAATACCGCCAGCTGAATAAGGTCACTGATAAAAATAAATATCCTCTTCCTAGGATTGATGACCTCTTTGACCAACTTCAGGGTGCTAAGTGTTTTTCCAAAATAGACCTTCGTTTGGGATATCATCAGTTGAAAGTTAGGGAATCAGACATTCCTAAAATAACTTTCCAAACCAGATATGGTCATTATGAATTCTTAGTCATGTCCTTCGGATTGACTAATGCCCTTGCAGCTTTCATAGACCTAATGAATAGGGTCTTCCGTCAATTCCTAGATCTATTTTTCATAGTTTTTATTGATGACATCTTGATTTACTCCAAAAGTAAGGAGGACCATGCCAATCACCTCCGAATTATCCTCTAGACTCTCAAAAATCATAAGTTGTATGCAAAATTCTCCAAGTGTGAATTCTGGCTGAATGCTATTGCTTTCTTGGGTCATATTGTGTCAAGTGAGGGGATTAAGGTTGATCCCCAAAAGGTTGAGCCAGTGAGGAAGTGGCCCAGACCCACGACTCCAACCGATATTCAGAGCTTCTTGGGTTTGGCTGGTT
>NW_025832673.1:0-2071 GCF_002878395.1 Capsicum annuum | reverse complement strand
TTTGACTGTATCTAACAGTCCTGGTATATTGATATTTGAAGAACTGTTTGAGTACTTTTACTGTGACTGAGTCTGAAATTGTGGGAGGAAGTTGTTTAACTGACATGCCCTATGTGTGCCATTATGGCTAAGCTGCGGTCAAATATCTGCTCCAACTGGAGGGGTGCCACTGGTAAGGACTGTTAAGAGTGAACCTTAACTGGTAGGTACTCAAAACGAGAGCGGTGGGAACCCAGAATTGACAGGTTAAGCCACCTCATCAATGCTATTCTGACAGGTTAAGATGTCTCAACCTATGCTGGCTACATAGTTCTGGAAAGGATGACTGCTTAGAATCACACCCTAAACTGGTAGGTGAGTTCCCATCCTTGGGTTCACTCGGTGCTAAATTCTACTCCCATCTAAAGAGACTGAACATGATTCAAGTAACTATACATGGACTGATTAACTAACTTCCATTGACTGACGGAATAGTACTACTATCTGAGAGTTAACTCAGATCCTGAGATTTCTGAGGTTTCCTGAGTCACATAACTGACTGAGTTCTATAGATTATATTTTGATTGAGATTATCAGGACAACACGACATGGCTCTAGGCACACAACTATATTTTTTGGGGACAAATACCCCAAGGACTCGATAGAAGGAAACTAACACACATGACATAACTTGATCAGAAGATTGGAGTCCACAATTCATAATATCATAAGTAGGGGATCTTATACTTCATGTAGTTATTCAACATCTTAAACATTGTAGGGATTGCATGGATATATTTTGTGTACATATTATACATATCCATTATCATACATGCTTTATAAGACAACAATAGCAACACATCAATAACATGGAATTCATATTTAAGTATATAGCTAACATAGACTTGTCATTTAGATATCATGGAACCATGTAAACATAAATTCCTAGCATCCCAAGCATTTTATCAAACACCTCGCATGCATTCTTTAAGGCATTGGTGTGTTTCATAACTTGCACTATATTACACCACCTAAAGTTCATAGTTTTCAACTATCAACCACATATATTCCATGAAAACACCTTTAGATATCATCTTAAAACTTAAACAACAATCATCAACATGTACATGCTCATATCACCACAAAAAGTTCACAAAGTAATATTTAAAACAAGTTTCTTGACCTCTATGAATGGATTAGATCCGTAGATGAACACTACGCATACTTTAGATTAATAATTCGTGAAGATAGTAGTGAAAACCCCAATTGAACCCTAGACTTGTTCTTGGTTGTTCTTGAGAAAATTTTGATAAAAGGTAATGTAAAGAGCTGATTTGGGGCCTCAATCCAATGTTTGGTATATAGGGGGGAAAGATGACCCAAATACCCCTCTAGATGCGTCATTGAATTTCTATGAAAATTACCCGATTCGGGCCCCCAACGCGAAGCGGAGACATCGCATTTCCACCCATTTGTGACCTAGAAACTCACCGCGATGCTCTAGAATTGCGAAGAGACACTGGAAATTGATGAACATCATTTTCTCTTACGGCGCGACGTGTCACAGGCTGAAATGGCGCTGCTGAAACATTAAATCGCCATAACTTCTTCACCGGGTGTCCATTTTAGGCAAATTTGGTATCGACGGAAAGCTTATTCAATTCTTTACAATTTGGAGGGTATAAATCATCCAAAATACCACCTATAAACCAAGTTATGATCGTTCAAATATGAGCTATGTGAAATCACATAAGAAAACTTGGTGGATTCAAAAGTTCTTATCTTGGATTACTCTAAGTGACTCTTATGAACATACTTAATACATAATAATCTATATTATCACTAGGATACTCATCCTAATTTATGTACTCAAATATGAATCATAGGATAGGAGGTTTCATGTGTAGGAATAATGGTTTTTTTTCTAGCTTAGAAATATACGGGGTATTACAATAGCTCCTCCTTGGAAACATTCATCCTCGAATTAGACTGACTGAAATGAGGAGAGACGAGAAACTGGAGTACATCCAAGACATACACTGCTAGAACATGATCTCATAATGAACATGACTGACAATTTAAACACATTATG
>NW_025832672.1:0-1459 GCF_002878395.1 Capsicum annuum | reverse complement strand
TAGTTCAAGAACTTACTTGGAAACTTGAGAGATTAAGCTGAAGAAAATTTCTTGATTTCACTTGGTGCTCTTCTTAAATTTGATTTCAACTCACTATGATTGCGAATTTTGAGTTCATTGGTATTTTAATGAAGTGGTTTACCAGTGATTTTGTGATTTAGAGCTTCAATTTTGGTGAAAATTAGAGTTGAGTATTGTTTAGGAGTATCGGGTACTGTTGGGTGCCCTAATTTGTTTTTAATTCAAAAGCTGGGGCAGGTCAACCGTGACCTGACCCAGTAAGCATGCGTACGAGTTGTATGTATGACTCGTACCTAGACTTACGGGTCATGTTTATGACTCATATAGGCATGGAATCTTACCTAGGTTGTTGGGGTGGGTATGAATCTAGGTGATGAGTCGTACCTTGAGGGTATGACTCATTTTGAGAATCGTATTATAATACCCCGTATGTTTCTAAGCTAGGAAATAAATCAGTTATCCCATGTATGAAACCTCATATCCTGTGATTCATATTTGATTACATGATTTACAATGAGTATTCTAGCGATAAAATGGCATATGATGTGTTAAGCATGCTCATGTGAGTCACTCAGAGTAAGGCAAGCTAATAGCTTTTAAATACATCAAGTTTTAATGTGTGATTTTCCAAGAGTAATCTTTGAACGAGAATAACTTGATTTATATGTGACATTTATGCATATTTAGACCCACCAAATTTTAGAGAATCAAATTAACTTTTCAACGATTCCAATTTTATAACAATCCAACACCCAAGCTAGAAGTTATGGCCTTGTAAAGTAGGAGTGCAATGCATAAACAATTGCACATGGCTACTGGAATAAGTGTGCGACAGGTTTTGCGGAGCACACCCTCAAGTGTGCGATAGTATGTGAGACGCACACCTTATCTTATGTGATAGGATGTGCGGCGCACACCTTAGCATGTGCGATGAGGTGTGCGACACACACTTATGATTTCAGCCACAAAAAACACTTATTTTTTGAGTTATTTTGAGGATAATTAAGTCTTTTAACACTCCTTACACGTCCCAATTCTTAACCTCATGAAATTTATAGCTTCTAATCAATTTACAACCCTATTAACATCTTAAGTTCATTATCCAAGAGCACAAGAAGAAGAAAAACTACTAGGATTGCATAATCAAGCTTGAAGGTCCAATCTTTCAACAATTTCATTACCATTAAGGTAGGCGTATTATACATCCAAGGATTCCTTTTGTTCGGGGAATTCAAGAATCAATCTTTGATAAAAAAAATCATGAATGTTTTGTGGTGATATGGTTGTATTCATTTTGTTGTTGTGGTTTGTGTTATAGAGTGGGAATTTGATGAACTTCTAGTAAGATTGTGATCATATATTTGGAAACCCGTGAATTTGGGTGGATTAAGGTGGTGTAAGTTAGTGAATACACCTATGCCTTAAAGAGTGCATGTAA
>NW_025832671.1:0-1006 GCF_002878395.1 Capsicum annuum | reverse complement strand
ATGACCTTTTTTAATACCTTGTACTTTTCCTAGCTTGAAAAGTTTCCTAAGAATATTAGAAGCTTTCTTTGAAAGATGAATCCACTTTTTCTACACATAGTATTTTTAAGATTTTCATTTTTTATCATGTAGGGAATAAAATAAGATTTCCATAGATACCAAATTTTCCCAAATTCGACACCCGGGTGAAGAGTTAGAGCCTTTTTTTGTGAGATAGTGTTAGAGCCTTTTTTGTGCGACAGTGTATCACCTGAGCCTTCAGTGTGTTGTAGAGATAACTCAAATGGAAATTGTCAATTTTCAGTGTTGCTCTGCAATAGTGGAGTGTCACTCAAAAATTCCAAGTCATTGACAAAGTGGCAAGGCAATAGCTCCATATTTCACCACCGTACAATTTCCCATTTGTCATATTCCAGTGACTTGGCACGATAGTGGCGCGTCGCACTAAGGATGAAAATTGAAAAATTTTCTCAGAAATTAAAAATGCATCCAGGGTTAAAAGGGTCAATTTCTCATGCCTATATATACCCAATAACACGTGATTTAGTCATTCTTCACCCAAAATATACTAGTTTTTCTTAAGTTTTTCTTAAGAACAAGCTTGGGTTTCTATTAAGGATTCAAATTCAAGAAGGTTTCACCATAAATCCTCAAGAAATCACATCCCAGGTAAGCGTAGTGTTCATTCATGGACTCCTTTCGTCCATGAAGCCCAAGAATCTCTTTTCTAAAGTCAAGATTTTAGATTTTCTTTATGAACTTCATGTTGGGTTTATTTTATTTATGTTGAGAATGATCAATTAAATTGAAATCCATGTTGGGTGATTAATATTATGTGGAATTGATTTGTATAGATGTGTATTCATGTAAACGTACGATTAAACCCTAGGATGATTAAATTAGATGTTGAATCATGATGTATAATTGTTGTATAATGGTGTCTTCATATATTCTGCCTACATGTGTTTGAATAAATGCTGATATAAAGGAAAAGTGCCTAACTAGC
>NW_025832670.1:0-1889 GCF_002878395.1 Capsicum annuum | reverse complement strand
GATATGCCCTTACGTTCCAATGACTTCTATGTTTATAATGTGCCTTGAAAATGTTGCTGGAATACTCATGAACTATTCTTATAAGATTATGCTATGTTTGCTTGCAAATCCTACTTATGAACAAGATGCATGATAACCATGCAATCCACATGAACTTCCATGCTATTAGTATATGTTGCCAATATGATTATGCAATGAACATGATATTAAGATTGTGCAAGTACTTCCATGTGATATGAAATCCCAGTTTCTATATATGTGTGTTTGCACTCCCACGTTCATATTAGTCAGTTAGTATTGTTCATGCATGAAACCCTTTATGTTTAGCCTACCTTCCTTTTATACTCAGTACTTTAGTTGTACTGACGTATTTGCACTATGGTGCTTTCTTTTCATGTTACACCATAGGTTCTGAGATACGAGCTCCAGCCCAGCAGTGGCGGTAGCATTTCAGTCACAGAAACATAGTGAGTCCTCATTGATTCGAGGATAATATGATTTGATTTATTTATTTATTCTTCAGTTTAGTTTTATAGAGTTAGTTGGAGACATGTTCCTTCAACTCCTTATTCAGACAGTTTAGAGGCTTTCGAATTTACTTTCAGATTTATGTTTAGATTTAGTTGTTTTGGGTATTTTTGCCCATATGATTGTATTCAGTTAAACCTTATGGCCTTACAGTTCTATGTATTCCGCATTATTACCTCATGATTTGCAGTATATAGGTACAGATATCAGTCATGGGTTAGGTTGTGGTCCCTCGGGGTCATGAGCACCGTGTAGCATTTTGCTTCAGTAAATTGGGGTGTTAAAAACTTGGTATCAGAGCCCAAGGTTCAATAGAGTCCTAGTAAGTCTGAAAGCCGTATCTAGTAGAGTCTTGTACATGGGTGTGTTGCGCACCACATTTATGTGCAAGAGGCTATAAGATGTTTTAGGAACAGTCCCCTTCCTTTATTATTCATGTCATACTAGTGAGCATAATCACAAGTTAAACTCTTAGTCTAATCCATTCTTCTCTTATTCCAGACCATTGCCCCAAAGAGAAGAAACCAGCAAGCTCTTCAGCCCGAAGATCCTTTGAGCGAACATGTTTCCCATGCAGAGTTTAGAGCCGCTTTTACCATACTTGCTCAGTCCATGGCTGAACAGAATGAATGGCCACCAGTCATTCCGGCCAATCCAGTGGCCACTCCCAAAGTAGCTAGGGTTCGGGACTTTACCCGGACGAACCCTCTATCTTTCCATGGGTCTAAGTCTGATGAGGACCCTCAGGAGTTCATTGACCAAGTCCAGAAGGTCACTGACATCATGGGTGCTACTTTTATTGAGAGTGCTGAGTTAGCCGCCTACCAGTTATAGGATGTTGCTCATGATTGGTACAAATAGTGGAAGTCTGAGAGGTTAGATGATACAGGCCCTATCGAGTGGGAGGAATTTGTTACAGACTTCTTAAACAGATTCTTTCCCCAAGAGCTGAGGAAAGCCAAAGTTCTTGAGTTCATCAACCTCAGGCAGGGGAATATGATGGTTAGAGAGTATTCTCTCAGATTTATTCAGCTAGCCAGGTATGCTCCTCATGTGGTTGCAGAAAATAGAGCTAAGATGAGCAAGTTCGTGTCAGGGGTCAATGATAGCGTGGTAAATGAGTGTAGGTCTGCGATGCTGATCGGTGATATGACCTTAGCAAGACTCATGACCATGCCCAACAAGTAGAAGAGCAGAATTTTAAGATAAGAGAGAGGTAGAACAAGAAAGAAAGGTCAGGTAATTTCAACTTTGCTCACCCCAAGGCAGATGGAGGAAACCGTTCACAGTTTTGCTCCAAGTCAGCCGTTCCATCTCCTTCCTCTGCCAGTGCTCCAGTGCTAAAGTTCAGAGATGGCAAT
>NW_025832669.1:0-1676 GCF_002878395.1 Capsicum annuum | reverse complement strand
TGAATATTCTTATTATGAATTGATGATTTTCGATTGAGTTGAGATAATTGTCATGATTTAAGCCTTCCATGAGAAGTTCATTATAGAATACATATTGATATTGAACTTGAGAGTCAAGAATGAGTCCTATTATGTTTCCTTGAAACTTTTGATATTTGAAATGATTTGATGAGAAAATGTACTTGATGTTGAGAAAGATTGTGTTAAGTTGAGTCGAGTTAGGAATCCACAAGATGTTTATGATTTATAGACGAGATATATATCTATGTTTTGGTCTTTATAATAAAACCATGGGTTGATATTGATTAAGGTTGATTTTCTAATGCGATCTGAGCTGAGTCTGGGTGGAGTATTTAGCACCGAGCAGGAAATATGGTATTTTCTTGAAACTACGTGCCGCCGTAGGATTATATTGATGATTGTGGGCCAGAGGCTGAGTATGGGATTGTGATTGAGAAATTAAGGTTGTACTCCTTGGCAAGAGTACGGCACCCCTACCAATATGGGGTTCTCTCCTTAGAAGGGCAAAACGTTGGACTCCATGCGGCTCACACGGTGTAGTTATATCGGTTATAAGAAACTCCCACGTCCATAATGATCTAAGTACCTTGAGTTAGCGAGTCACTCTAAGTCATGAGTCAAAGAGTTTGAGTTAAGTAAAATAATTTATGAGATTTATTAAGTATGTGTTATTACTGATGACTTATAGGAATAATGTTTCAGATAATTCAAGCGAAGGGAGGTATTTTTGTTAGCATGTATGATTTTCTTATACATTTATGATATTATTTAAAATGTTGCATCTACCCCCACATACTCAGTACATTCCCAAGTACTGATTGCCATACTCTTCTGTGTTCTATATTTTCCCGTGATATAGGTTCAGGTGCTCAGTCTCAGCAGCGATAGTGATCTTTGAGTACCTCCATCTACATTCATATAGTTGGTGATTCCTCATAGTTTGAGGACCTATGTCCTTGATTTTTGTCTTGATATTAGAGGGTTGTTTATTCCCAGTTCAGTACGAGTCAGTCTGGGATCTGTCCCAATGAATCCCCTGTCATTTGTAGTAGAGGCTTTGTCAGACTAGAGTAACAGTATGTTTATGACATGATTATTTTTTCTTGGCCTTAAGCATCATGTGACATCTTCGGATGGGATCTTGGGGCGTTACAAGCTTGGCATCAGAGCCTAAAGTTTAAAAGATTCCTAGGTAGTCTGGCAAGCCGCGTTACGTCGAGTCTTGATCATCGGTGTGTAGTGTACCACATCTATGAGGAAGAGGCTGCGGGACATTTTAGGAAAAGTAATTTCTTTCTTTTAGAAGTCTTTTATGCGTATGACTGTTTCTCTCTGCTATTAATTTGTGCTCTCTTATGATAGAAAATGCCTCATCGTGGAGCTCACAGAAACGAGCGACCCCAACCCGTTAATCCCTTAAATGAGATGGTGACTCATGCCAAATTTTGGGTAGTTTTTCAGGCGCTAGCCCTGGCAGTTACCGCCAATGCTCAGGCCAATGTTTAGGCCATAGTTCTACCTCCATAAGAACGTAATTCTGTAGTACCTCGAGTTTGGGATTTTATGCGGATAAATCCGCTAGAGTTTTATGGGTCAAGGGCAGGTGACGACCCTTAGATGCATCTTGATGAGGTGAAAAAGATCTCCCAAATTAT
>NW_025832668.1:0-1247 GCF_002878395.1 Capsicum annuum | reverse complement strand
TGGTCATTAAACAAAAGCAACTAATTCTACTTGTATTCCTCATTAATTCTCTATTAATGATGGCTATTACAAGTGAATAAGCACTATGCAATAATCTTTAGAAATGAATAAGCATAAAATTAATTGTATACCGGCTATGAGATCCGGTCTTTGTGATGCAAGAGGTGAAGATTGAAAATTAAATCAAGCCATAAACTTTCCTATGGAAATATAGTCACTAAGAGGCTTTTTTCACATTATTATCAAATTATTGTTGTGACATTGGGAGGATTAACAATGTAGAAGAAAGAACCGAAGAGCAGAGCATGACCTGTCACGACCCAAAATAGGGCCTGGCCGCGACGGACAACCCAAACCATGAAGGCCCAAAACGTCCTTCTCAATCTGGTAATCATGGACAACATTCATATAAATAAAGAAGACGCGGAAACATAATCTTCTAGGGAAGCATGGTCAATTCCGAATTCAACATAAGTATGGAAACTATAATCCATCTATATCTAAATAACATCTGACTCAGTCTGCGAAATCTCTACTACATGAAAATCTGACAACTGTTTGAAACTGGGACAAGGCCCTCAGTAGACCAAAACAGTGATAAGAGACATAATCTGAAAAGAAAGAGGCCTCCTGGAATAGAGAAGGCTCAGCACTGCAAAATCTGATCGACTGTCTGAATTATCTACTGCCTATCAGGACCCCTAGACTGAGTCTCAGAACCTGGGAGGAAGGGGGGTCAATACAATTGTACTGGTACGCAGAGCAAATCCAAAATAACAATTTATGTTCAACATATATGAGAGTAATGTAAAATAGTTTCACAAACGTATAATATAGTAAGAATTCACATAGGCATTTTAAAAGACTCTGCAAAAATCATCACAACTCTGAGAAATCTATGTTACTTCTACGTTAGGTGGTATAACCTAAAACTCTGAAAAATTCCATAGGCTATATGGAAATTGCCATTAAATCAGCAGCGAAGCCCCCAACCCAAGTGTGATGTAAGGGTCGAAGTCTCTGAATCTACTATGCCACACGGACGTCGCCATCATTCAATAATAATCTATCCATATCAGCAAATACGATTCCAGGATAAGAGTTGCTTGAACTCACGCCTTCTTTGGGTAACCACCTAACCCTCTTTAAACCTCTTTTTAAAACTCTATCAAAACATGCGGCCTCTGAAGACATACTCTGAAAACATGCTCTGAAAACATACTCTGAAAACATAATTTGTTATGGCA
>NW_025832667.1:0-2517 GCF_002878395.1 Capsicum annuum | reverse complement strand
TAATTGATAAGATCAACTTACAATGATAATGAAGATCAAAAAGTATAACTTGAATTGATTCAGAAGGAAAACTCCCCAAAATATTGATCTAGAGGGAGAGAAAGAGAAAAGTATCGTATGTTTCCATAAAAATTTCTAAGTCAATAATAAGTAAATTCTTCCTTAGAAAACCCTAAAACAAGGCTTTTAAATAGTTAACCCTAACTAAGGAAACAAAATAGAAACTTCATCTTTTTCTCGGAATAAATGACGGTGTCCGTGAAGGCCTATCAGGATTCTAACGGCTTATCATAGATGTAGTCAACTCCTCTACATTTTTGGCTTCTGCTATTTAGGGATGACGACAACTATGATGACCTATCACCATCTTGACGACGTGTCATGGATGTCATCACAAAACTTTCTCCAACTTCCATCTTCTATTTAAGGCTGACGAAATCCTTGATAGCTTATCACTAGGCTGACGACATGTTATGGATTTTGTCACAGGTTTCAACTCATACCAACTCTCTGGTTAAGGCTGACGACAACTGTGATAGCCTATCATGGGACTGACGACTTATCACGAATGTTGTCAACCACCCTTCTCTTCAATTTTTCCAAAGTTCAACTTCTTTGCTTCCATTCTTGTTGGTTTTCTATCCCATAGGCTTAAACTGCAAAATCAAACATAAAAAAAATAAAAATGACAAAAGTTGCTCAAGACTTTGCAATTATTCTCGGTTAAAGGCCTTAAATGTGTTAGCAATAGCTCACACATCAACACCCTTAACTTAAAACAATTGCTTGTCCTCAAGCTACTCAGCCTAACTAAGAGAATACGTAGCACATTCGGCAACCAATTTTTCTTTTGAGCTCAAAACATAGTTACCACCTCTAAGGTCAATCCAATTAAAACTAACCGTGTATGCCATTCAAACAGAATAAAGCAACATAAAGGACTCAAGCGATGGCGTCAATCCTAGAAACAACAACCATTTATATACCAATGCTACACACTCTAAACAAGAGAATAGCTAGCAATGATACCAGTGTGCCCTGACAACAAAAAAATCCCCCTCCTCTCATGTAAATAAAAAAAATGTAAATATGGGGGTCATCAAAATGACTCTCACTCTTAAAATAAAGTTCCAATCAGTGTATGCCAAATATCATAGGCTTGCCCTTATTTTCATTACCAAGACCTTCAGATAGGCCAGCTAGGATTGCTATAGGACTTCTTTTTGGCTTATAATGTAGGTTGGGTTGGTATGATATCCAAGGTCATTTAGAGTGACTATGCCTCCTTGACACTACACTATTCTCTTGGGGTTCACTTAGTAGCCTCTTTCTCTTTTTCTTTTCTCTTGATCACACAAATTCAAGTTGGGTGCTGTTGGTTCTTTTTTTTTTCACAACTTTTCCTTTTCTTGCTCTTTTCCACCGCACCCAGCTTTTTATTCTTTTCTTTTACTCTACTTTTCTTTATACTCATTTTACATCATGCACCCCTATGATAGCCACCCTTAACTTAGGATATTTGCCTAAGTCAAGGTGCACAGTGTCCAAGGAGGACCAGGGCTAAAATAGGTTTATTATGATATAAACTGAAAAAGTGATAGGTGTCATAAAAAGAAACAGACTAATCAGGCTAAAAACAGGTATCAAGGGATATTCTACATACAGGGAAGGTTATTTAGGCTAAAACTAAGCTAACATCAAAACGTGCGATGATCCTTTCCTAACCCCTATCTTTCAACGAAGGTAAGACTAACCAGGAAAGTTCTGGATTTCAACATACAACGGGAACTAGGAAGTATCTCACACATACATGGCACAAAGGTACATCACAAGCTACTACCCATTCAGTTCATGCAATTGTTTAGCAATGGCTATCATGTTACTAGAACTAATGCCATAACAAGATGCACACTGGTCACATATAAATGCATATCACACAGTTATAAAACAAACCTTTGGAGAGGTGTTCAAAAATCAATAAAAATATGTCAACTGCCGTAGATACTTATTTTTCTCTCAGTTAACCATAACACATCACAAAATAAAACACAATATGCCTAAACATGCCGGCTCTACTAGGAACAAGACTCCGGGAAAAAGAGGCACGACAACAAAAACCCCAAGAGGACATCAACACCCACAAGTAGTCCCACACTCAACTTATAATCATACATTGCCCCCAATGTGTCAAAACAAAACAAGAGAGTCAAAAACATACCTGTGGCACCATGAGTGCAAATATCTTATGTCAATCACATAATAAGAATACAAATAACAAAATACATTAGGTTGCCTCCCACGCAGCGCCTGATTTAATGTCGTGGCATGACTAGGTTATCTTGACTACTCAGAATTCATCAAGATACCTTAAAAGTGCTTCATACTTTATCCCTCTACTTAGAGGATTTGAAACATCGACCCAACTATTCATCAATACATCTTCGGGGTATGTTGGGAAAATGTGAGGGCGGGATGAGGAATGTTCCATCACGCCACTTCAAAGACTTGAACTGCTTG
>NW_025832666.1:0-2285 GCF_002878395.1 Capsicum annuum | reverse complement strand
TATTATTGGATTTGAGGAAAAATAATTGGTTTGGAACCATTTATATTTTAAAGTTATTCCTCAAAAATAATATTATCAAAAAGGATGATAATATGTTGGGCTCAAGTCCCATCGATTCATGCCTAAGACGCCTTTATATCGATAAGATGTTGAGTTTGAATCTCAATACACCATATTGATGATATTATGATGGCTAAGGCAAAATAATGGGTGTTTAATGAAAATTCATGAAATTCGATCCATTGAATATGCTTCATTCCATGAAGTGAATGTGGTAGCAATATATGATAAGTCTGAAATATAATAACTTACTTCATTCTTGGGGTGTATTTGGTAGCAGTGCATAATATGTCTGAAATAAGACAAGTGATTAAATGCACGAATATACGCGTGGAGGGACAATATGATAATGATCATCAAAAGTGACGATATTTTCACACGCTTATATGATTATAAAATATACTAGAGAAAAATTCTCTACATCATATGTATGTCTCGATTTGCTTCTGAAGTAGCAAAATCTTGAAAGAGGTTATAAGCTATCATAATTTAATAGGCTTAACGAACGATTATATTCAATTCCTGGGGAATGAGAAACTTATTAATGCAAACGTGCACTTGATTGTGATTGTATCACAAACTCACCTCCGAAAGAGGTTGAATAATTTTGAAATCTACTTCTGAAGTAGTAAATCTGAAATTTATTCATATAATAGCAAATCTAAAATTTACTAAAGCAAAAATACATATCATGGTAAACTTGGAGTTTACTAGATTAAAAGTTCATAAGTTGACATGAACGATTGTGATATCCCGAAGATGTGCGTACTTAGTATTGAACATATATTGAAGAATTAGAAAATTCTTCATGAATTTTAATGTTGCTTGTTCTCATGATAAGTTGGTTGGACCAACTAATTTTAGGATTAGGTCCCTCAAAATCTGAAAAGAATAAAAGGTGAATAAGAGTCCGTTCACCTATCATGTGATATGTTGAAAAGATGTATCAATAAGATGATCACATGTGCATTCATGGTCAACCTACGTTTGACATTCATAAAGTTACTTGTTCAATATAAATTGAGCATAATTTTCAGATTGTGCAATCAAGAAAGTTATCTTGATGATGATGGTTTGACATTGAATGCCTTTGATAAATAGCTAAACCATCGCTAATTAGAACAAAGCTTCATGTGTTGATCTGAAATATGATATGTTGTATACAATAACACTTGTATGCATTGGACCAATAAATTATGATTATTTCTTCCCTCTCAATTGGTTCAAGGTCAAGAACCAATTATTTCATCTAATAATTTTGATGTGCGTATACGATTAATGGATATACCATAATGCACAAAGATAGATTACTCAAAAAAGTAGATGATGTATGTTAGTTTTTCTAACATAAGGGGGAGATTATAAGCGCTATGAAATATATTAGGAATTATCACTAGATCCTTATTCAAAAGATAATTCAAGTCAAATGTCGAAAGCAGCTCATATAAAGCGCAAGTGCTCTTGTTTTGTATTCCTAAAGGACAGAGTCTATGCATGCGTGAAGCGTGGTAGACTAATAGATTCCAAATGAAATAGTCCTTGAAAAACAAGGAGCAAATAATCATAATAAGAAGGCAATGAACTCTTGAAGAGCCTACGATATGACACTTCATGAAACCTTATGTAAGGTTCATATGCCTGAAAATAATGAAGTGATGAGATCTCAAAATATTATGTCGCATTGTGAACCGATACGAAATGATATATCATCAATATATTTGACACAATATTGGCGCAATATTGTGAAAGATTACGAGGATCTAAATTCTACGTTTATTTAAGCATGCTGACGTAGAAACATTTATCAAGTGACATGAAAGGATGCATCTTGATAAGTATAAAACTTATTTGATTTGTAGTCCAGATATTTGAAGATGTCACTTATGAAATGTTGAATATTGTCACTTGACAAAACTTATGTGAAAACTTTTCAGGATTCAAACAGCTTGAAGCATATAAAAGTTTCTGGGAAACTTATTTATAATCTTTATATTGTATAAGCTTATTGCTTGAACATCATTGAAACTCTTGAAGAGTTTTCAAAGCAATAGATTATTTGCTGAAATTCAAAATATATCGAACTGGATTGGTTATGAATTACCATATCTTAGTGCAATTGATGCACTCATGTCCCTTGCAAATACTACAAGGCCTATAGCCTTTTTAGTCAATTTGTTGGCAAGGTATATTTCTGCTCCTACTATGAGACATCAAAATGGGATAAA
>NW_025832665.1:0-1644 GCF_002878395.1 Capsicum annuum | reverse complement strand
TTATCATTTTTATTATCCTTCCATGTAGGATACAATATCATAAGACCCGCATCGGCAACTATGGTTTTTAGTGATGAGCCTTTGCACTCAAACGCCTTCTTTGGGTAACCTACTATCTCTCTTAAGCCCAACTTTTACTTCATTAAAGTAAATATGTTCATGTATTTCAGGTAAGCATTCTTCAGGTAACCTACTAGCTTATTTCGACCCATTAGTTAAAAAGTCAAAAATCAAAATATATGGTGTGGGATCCACAAGTTGCTTAAATGACCTTGGATGGAAAATCCAAATTCACAATTGCGTTTGAAATATCAAATTTAGTGGGGTTACATAGTTCATTTGCGAAAAACAGAGTTTGAATGAGTCTGGGAGGTCAAAAACAAGTTCTAACTTTGCGGGCCCATCTAAACTCGTATAAAAGAGTCTTTTTGGCAGATTTTTGAGACATTTGTCAGAATTTTGAAAACCCTAACAGCCATAAATATTTTTTGACAAAAAAATAAGTCTTTTGGGTTGATTAGAATCTTAGAAACTTGTGTAATCCAATTTTTTCTACAAATCTAAGGTAAGAATTTCTCTAATTTGATATTGATTTCATGGTTTCTTCACTCAAAATCCCTAAATTATTTTGGGTCAAATGTAGCTCCAAAATTGAGTGATTGACTCAAATTATTTAAGGGTTTTAACTCTCTAAAGATAATTAGGCTATAGATTGGTCTTTGAAACTCTTTTCCAAGGGTTAAACCCAATTGGGGTTTTGGTGTCCATTTGAAACCCATGACACAATGGTGCTATAATGGGTATTGTCATTCTTGTTGTAATGCTTAGACTGTATTGTTGATAGCATTGCTTGTGGAAGAGGAAGCTTCTCAGAAAGGAAAGGAAAAACTCATTGGTTCGTGAGTTGCTTCGATTCAAGGTAGGTTAGGCTTACCCGTAGTCTAGATTAAGCCTGTTTGTAATCTAATCATTGATATCTTGTAAGATTGGGTGGGTAATTTAGATGATAGTTGATTAAATAGTTAACTTTGGGTTTATTAATTGCTATAGGCCATGGATTTGTAAGGTATGATATTTGACCCTTAGTCTAGGACCTTGGTTAGCTTAATTGTGGTCTCATAACTAGTATGAGAACACTATAGTTGTTCTAAGTAGACATGAATGGTATACTTCTCTATCCTTATTAGTGTATTAACCTATATAATACCTATATTGGATATAACATTGGTGTTTGGTTAACTTAGAAAGGATTCTTGAAGATACTTTTCCTATGGACCTAGAAAGGATTGGTAAGCATTTATGGTGAGGTGGATGACCTAGCATAATTCCGGGTAGAATCTAGACTTGTGTTAGTAAGCTTGTCATTCTTAGGATTTAGAAGTGGGACTTGACCTACCTTAAGCTTGGACTAAGTAAATGCTTAGCGACCTAGATACGTGGTAAACTATTTGTACATAGGAGTTGTGATGGTGTAACTCAATTATCAGATTATCTTATAATCATATCTTGAATAATCTTGTTGAGTGACTATTGTGCATGCCTTGTAAATACTGATTCTCTTGTTGATGCTCATGTTACGTGTGAAGCCTATTAGTAAGGTAAAATGGCAAGTGTTATCCCACATCCCTACTTCTTTATATATTG
>NW_025832664.1:0-2003 GCF_002878395.1 Capsicum annuum | reverse complement strand
GGATAAAAATCTCATGTTTAAGCTGATAAGAGGGTGGAAAATACCTAATGTACCCTTAATGAGATGGAACAAAAATATAACTGGGAGCCTGATTTCATGGGCCACTGCGACGTGCCACAATCGCGGTGGCTTACTGGAAATTGACGGGTGAGATTCTTAAGGTCACTGCGATTCAGAGCCATCGCGTTGTCCCCTTGGTTGGGACCTGAAACTTCAGTGCGACGTTCCACAATTGCGCTATGCTACTGGAATTTGACAATTTCTAAATAGGCCCGCTCCGCAATGCGCCGAGCAAAAAAATGACAGTGTTTTATGACTAGAACTTAAAATAGCCATAACTTATTGCCCGGGTATCGGATTTGGGCGAATCTTATATCAACGAAAAGCTCATTCAATTTCCCACATGATAAAAAGTCAAATTTGGGAAATTATATATGGTTTAAACGTTACTCATTTTGGAAGACAAAAATAAGACTAAGTCTCTTTGACACTATTCTAGTCATTTAACTCTATGAGCATATTACCACGAGCTAACACATGGACAATTTTGCCAGGTGTTACATTATCCCCCTTTAGGATGATTTGTCGCCGAATGATGACACGAAACACAGACAAGCACAATTTAAGGTACACTAAGGCCATAAAATAATATGATAAGGATTGTACCTTCCATTTCATCATTCACCGGATTAAATAAGTCTGGGTATCTATCTCTCTTGTAATTTTCTGATTGCCAAGTTGCTTCTTCAACTTTCTGATTTTTCCATAACACTTTGACCGAGGCTATTTCTTTGCTCCTTAGTTTCCTAACTTGGCGATCCAAGACTTCCACGAGCTCTTCTTCAGAGGAACCCAATACAGGAAACACTAATTAATGGTCTCCAATACATTTCTTCAACATGGATATGTGAAATACCGGATGAACCGAACCCAAACTTGCAGGCAACTCTAACTCGTACGAAACTGCACTTATCCTTCTCAAAATCTGCTATGTCCCCATATAGAGAGGACTTAACTTACCTTTTCTCCCGAATCACATAACACCCTTCATATGGGAGACTTTGAGGTACACCCAATCACCAACCTCAAACTCTAAGTCTCTTCTTCTAACATCGGTGTAGGATTTTCGTCTACTCTGGGCTGTTTTAATTCGTTCTCTAATAATTTTCACATCCTCCATTGCCAGATGAATAAGATTAGGCCCGAACAAATGAGTCTCACCCACTTCATACCACCATACCGATGATCTATATCTTCTCCCATATAAAAGCTTCAAACATAGCCATCTTAATATTGGCATGGTAGCTATTATTGTAAGCGAACTCTATTAACGGCAAGTGATCTACCCTGATACCTTTGAAGTCAATTACACAAGCCCTTAACATATCCTCAAGGGTCTGAATGGTGCGCTCAGCTTGCCCATTAGTCTGAGGGTGGAACACAGTACTCAGGTTTATTTGAGTACTTAAACCCTTCTGAAATGACCTCCAAAACTGTGAAGAGAATTGCATACCTCTTTCAGATATGATGGATACAGGTGCCCCATGCAAACGGACTATCTCCTTAATGTAAAGCTTCACATAATCATATCCTGAATAGTTGGTCTTCACTGGAAGAAAATGTGCTGACTTAGTCAGCCTGTCAACAATCACCCAAATAGAATCATACTAGTTTCGAGACCTTGGAAGTCCCGTAATGAAATCCATATTATTTATTTTCCATTTCCATAAGGGAAAGGAAATCTCTTGGGAAGTACCACCAGGCCTCATATGTTCTACCTTAACATGTTTACAGTTCAAACAGTTAGCGACATAGTTATCCACATCGCGCTTCATATTATTCCACCAATAAATGGTTTTTAGATCATAATATATCTTGGTAGAGCCTGGGTGAACAACACACCTTGAAGTGTAAGCTATATCAAGGATTCTCTTCTGCAGACCATCTATATCTGGCACACAAAATCTACCCTGATATCTCAAAATACCATCACCATAAATTTT
>NW_025832663.1:0-1232 GCF_002878395.1 Capsicum annuum | reverse complement strand
TTTTTTTTTTTTTTTTTTAAAGTCAAGTTGCAAAAGCATTAAAGATGGAACCAATTAAAAATTTTGAAAAAAATAATGATATGTCATCATTGATAAGACAATATACCAACTTTCATACTCCCTTTGTTTAGTTTTATTTGAACATCTTTCTAAAAATATTTATTTTAATTTAATTATTCTTTTTTGATAAAATCAAGAGTATTTTATTATATTCTTTCAATACCATCCTCAACATTAAATGACTAAATAAAATATATTTACTAAAATTTATATTTTCAAAGCATAATGAATAAAGCTAATTTGATAAAATAAAATCTTAATAAATATTTTCTTAAAGAGATTGTCAAGTCAAAAAAGGCCAATTAATTTAAAACGGAGGAAATATTATAGAAAATTTTAATCATTTTAGTTGGCCCTTGACTTGACACTCCTTAATAAAATTTTAATTAGGGATATATTTTACTAAATTAACTTTATTAATGATGGTTTAAAATTTTTAATTTGATTATTATTACTTGATATAGTTGTTTAATATTAAATAGAGGCAAAATGGCTTGGTGGGCCCCTGTATTAGGTCGATTTTGTAAGTTGGACACTTCTATTTACATATTTGTCATTTGAACCCCTGAACCTACTAAAAAATATGTAACATTTTAAACACTTTAGAGAGTATAACACACTCCCACGTCAGCTGCCACGTGTGCCACTTCATTTTCAAGCATATCATAAAATTTCAAGTCATTTTAAAAATGTTACATAACAAATTAAATATTAAAATTAATTTAATTAAATAAAAAAAAATTATAAATTGTAGAAAAAAATTAAATAATCATGTTTTTATTTTTGCTCACAAATTAAACATCAGATTCATTCCAAATAATTAAAATTCTTCTCCAACAAATTTAAATTTTTAATTGTAAATTTATATATACAAACATAATGAATTTTCTATTTTTAAATTTGAATATCTTTAACAAATTCACAAAAACTTTAAGTTTCTTTAAGTTTATTCATTAAATTCACTAATTTTTCAATATCCATTATCACTCACTTTCAATTCAAATTTAAATTTTAATCCCCAAAAAAATATTAAAAAATTTCAAATTTAAATTTTAATCCTAAAAAAATATGAAAAATTTGAATTGAGAGGAAAAATTAAGGGGCTGGGTGGGGTGGGGGTGCTGGGAACGGACTGGTGGGGATGAGGTGCTGGGAATGGGGGTGGGGTGGGG
>NW_025832662.1:0-1233 GCF_002878395.1 Capsicum annuum | reverse complement strand
CAGGTTGTGATTGAACTTACCAGCTCAACTTTTAACCACTTCATTGCATCCCCCAATAATGAAAAGGGGAAAAGTGTCAGCCTAACCTAGTCAGTTGACACAACCGTAGGGATGATTGTGTCATTGATATATAAAAAGTTCTATAGGTGAACTTATGGATCGTCATGTGAAAACCCTATTAATTTCCCTCTAATGATCAAAAGTTGCACCATGTTCTGTTTCATCTCAAAGTTACCTCAGCAACCAATTTTTGAAAAGGGGAGGTCAATTTGTCAGAAATAGGATTTCCACTTCACGAACTATACTGCAAGCTGGTAGATCTTCAGACATAAGATAAGGATTGTCTTGTTCCTTTTAAATTTGTGGGATGCGATAGAGAATGACTGCTTCTCTACTCAATTGGTGAAAGTATTGCTCAAGTTTGGGGCTTGGTTCAACTAATTCCCTATCCCTTGCTAGTTTACTAGTCTGCAAACCTATTTTCTACAAATTCAATACCAAGACCAAGTGTAAAGCACCAAAGAAATCTAAAAAGTAAAGTAAAAGTAAAACAGTTGCCAATTTATAAGTCCCAGGCAACGACGCCCAAAACTTGTTGTATCCAAGCACATATGCAAGTGTACGTGGTCTCACCAAGTAGTAAAGTGTCCTTAAATAAAGCCGAATATCGATCCCTCAGAGACTTGTGTTGACAACTATCTTATTCTAGTTCACTAATGAGATTAAATTGATGTGAGAGTGACCAAAAGATTTTTTGACTTATAGACTAAAATTAAAGTAAACCATCATAAAATTAAATTGCTTGGACAATCAATAAGAAGAAACTCAGGGTTAAAGCACTGTCAACAATCATACTAAGCTATTGAACTTCATCGGTCAGATTACTAATCTAGGTTGTTGATTCGCAGGGTTTATCATATGATCATGGTCTCCTGACCTCTAATCTCTTGCTTAACTGGACATTACAAGTACATCGTTGAGTAGGGATGTAATAATCCAATTAGATGCATTAAGATGTCATCTAGCAAGTGAACCAAGAAAGGCTTCTAGGTATATCCCTATCCTAGACGCTAATTCAAACCCCTTATTTTATAAGAGAATAAGAACCTTGATCTATTTACCCCCACGTTCTATACTTTTATTCCCCTTCACGGGCTCACAAGGAAGACAACGGATGTATTCTAACGATCACGAATCCTTAAAATAGTTATATTAGCGATAAATAAACAACCA
>NW_025832661.1:0-1070 GCF_002878395.1 Capsicum annuum | reverse complement strand
AGGGGTTTTGTTCATTGTATTGACAATCGTATATAATCTCTCATCCTCAAGAGAAGAAATAAGAATTACTCTCTCTTCTCTCTCTACTCTTCTTCTTTATTCTTTCTTGTTTTATAACACGTTATCAGCATTATCATCTTTAATCATTTCCCTTTAAGGTAATTTGTAAGACTTATCTGGATGTACTAGCATGGAATAAAGTAACTGTTACCAATTAAAAGTTTTCAAGCAAAGTAAATTTTTTAATGCCACCAACATGGGTTGTGTTGCAGTGGATGGGGCTGCTCCACCCTTAACCAGAGGTCGAGGGTACGACCCTGGTTATCGAGAAAACTCTGTTGGGAGCACTGCCACCTTAATGGGCCCTGCAACGCCCGATCCGGATTAGTCAGGGCTCCAATGCAGGCACCGGACACTGTATGAAAAAACGAAAAAAAGTATATGAATTAATTGTATTTTCTTGATACCAAAATATATATGGCTGAGGATCCACATAGCCCTCGAATTATAAATGTTGGGCGAATATAAATCAATATGCGCTTATGGTATTTTCATTATCATAAAAAAAGGAAGGAAACCAAAAATAGAAAAAAAAATAAAAAAGTAGAAAGAGAGGTAGAAGTTAGAGATAGAAGAGAGAAAAAAGTGTAAAGAAAGAATTGAAGAAAAAAATACAAAAAAAATCAAAAACAAAAAATAATGAAAAAGGAGAAAAGGAAAAAGAAAATGGGTTTTTGACTTAGGAGTTAAAGTAGGTTGAAATCATTTTTACCCAATCCATATTTGACCAAATTCATATTTACCTATATTTATATGGGCGGATTGCAATCCAAACTATTTTTACTCGATCCATATTTAACCAGTCAAAATTCAATCCAATCCGCCCGTTTGCCACCCCTAATACCAACATAGCTATACTTTAATAATAGTGACATTCATTATAGTGGTACACTCTTTGTAAAATTGGCTTTTTTATAACGGCATATTCAAATATTATTATTTGTTAGAAAATAATTATGTACAAAAAAAGATATAAAAATATTTATGATAACTATTATTAAATTCATGGA
>NW_025832660.1:0-2393 GCF_002878395.1 Capsicum annuum | reverse complement strand
TAATTGATGATCCTTGAGAGTCTGAAGAACAATCCTGAGATGGTCTGTATGATCACGCTCTGTGCGAGAATAGACCAGAATATCATCTATGAAGACTATGACAAACATGTCCAAGTACTGCTTGAACACACGGTTCATCAAATCCATAAAAGCTGCAAGGGCATTGATAAGACCAAATGACATGACTAAAAATTCAAAGTGACCATACTGAGTTCGAAAAGCTATCTTCAAAATGTCATATTCTCTAACTCTGAGCTGATGATAGCCTGATTTGAGGTCTATCTTAGAGAAGTAACTGGCACCCTAAAGTTGGTCGAATAGATCATCAATCCTGGGAAGAGGATATCTGTTCTTGATCGTGACCTTGTTGAATTGACGATAATCAATACCCATCCTGAGAGAACCATCTTTCTTGTGCACGAATAATACTGGCTCACCCCATGGAGAAACACTGGGTCTGATGAATCCCTTATGTAAGAGATCCTTCAACTGATCTTTTAGTTCCTTGAGTTCTGCTGGTGCCATTCTGTATGGCGGAATAGAAATAGGTTGAGTATTCGGAAGAAGGTCTATGCCAAAGTTTATTTCCCTTTCGGGAGGAATGCCTGGAAGATCTTCGAGAAAGACATCTGAGTATTTATTAACAACAGGGACTATTTCGAGGCTGGGATATTCAAAACTGGAATCTTTAATATGCACGAGATGATATACACACCCCTTAGAAATTATTTTCCTTGCCCGAAGATAGGAAACAAGTTGACCCCTGAATGCTGAAATGCTACCCTTCCACTCTAGGACGGGATCATTCGAGAACTGAACCTGAACTATCCTATTTTTGTAGTCGACTGTGGCATAGTAGGAATGAAGCCAATCCATGCTGAGAATGATATCAAAATCAATCATCTCTAACTCCACTAAATCTGCTAACGTGGATTTCTGAGATATCATAACCGGGCAGTTCCTGTATACCCGTCGGGCTATGATGGTTTTACCCACTGGGGTAGAGACTGAGAAGGGCTCTGCTAGAACTTCGGGACTGATTCTGAAATCGCCTGCTATGTATGGAGTCACAAAAGGCAAAGATACACCTAGGTCTAGCAAAGCATAAATATGAATATGGAAAATCTATAACGTACCAGTAACGACATCAGGAGAATTTTCCTGATCCTGCCGGGATTGAAGAGCATAGATTCTATTTGGGTGTTGCCCACTGGTAGCACTGGATATAGCACCCTACTGATATGGGCGACTGGACTGAGCAGTAGATTGATTTTGCTGACCCTGAAGACTTGACTGCAGACACTCCCTAATCCTGTGGCCTGGCTTGCCACAACCAAAATAGACATCATTACCGGCTCTGCAAATGCCCTTGTGGTTCTTACCACAAGTATAACAAAGGGGATTTATTCGGGCACCGCTAACACTGCCCTGAGATTTAGAGCCTGGCGCTTTGTCTCTATTGCCGTTTCTGAACTTCAGCACTGGAGCGCTGGCAGAGGAAAGATCTGGAACGGCTAACTTAGAGCAAAACTGTGAACGGTTTCCTCCATCTGACTTGGGGTGAGCAAAGTTGAAATTACCTGACCTTGCTCTCTTGTTCTTCCTCTTCCTAGTCTTAAACTTCTGCTCTTCTACTTGTTGGGCATGGGTCATGAGTCTGGCTAAGGTTATATCACTGATCAGCATCGTAGACCAACACTCATTTACCACGCTATCGTTGATCCCTGACACGAACTTGCTCATCTTAGCTCTATTGTCTGCAACCACATGAGGAGCATACCTGGATAGCTGAGTAAATCTGAGAGAATACTCCCTAACCGTCATATTCCCCTGCCTGAGGCTGATGAACTTAAGAACTTTGGTTTCCCTCATCTCTTGGGGAAAGAATCTATCTAAGAAGGCTATGACAAATTCCTTCAACTCGATAGGGCCTGTATCATCTAACCTGTCAGACTTCCACTATTTGTACCAATCATGAGCAAAATCCTGTAACTGGTAGGCGGCTAACTCAACACTATCAATAGAAGTAACACCCATGATGTCAATGACCTTCTGGAATTGGTCAATAAACTCCTGAGGGTCCTCATCAGACTTAGACCCATGGAAAGATGGAGGGTTCATTCAGGTGAAGTACCGAACCCTAGCTACTTTGGGATTGGCCAATGGATTGGCTGGAATGACTGGTGGCCATTCAGTCTATGCAGTCATGGACTGAGCAAGTGTGGTAAATACGGCTCTAAACTCTGCATGGGAAACATGTTTGCCTAAAGGATCTTTGGGTTGAGGAGCTGGCTGGTTGCTTCTCTTTAGGGCCATGGTCTGGAATAAGAGAAGAATGGATTAGATTGAGAGTTTAACTTGTGATTATGCTCACTAGAATGGCATAAATAATG
>NW_025832659.1:0-1549 GCF_002878395.1 Capsicum annuum | reverse complement strand
GCACCTGGGTCTAGCAAAGAATAAACATGAACATGGAAAATCTATAACGTACAAGTAACAACATCAGGAGAATTTTCCTGATCCTGCCGGGACTGAAGAGCATAGAGTCTGTTTGGACGTTGCCCACTAGTAGCACTGGAAATGGCACCCTACTGGTTAAGGTAACTGGACTGAGCTATAGAATAATTTTGCTGACCCTGAAGACTTGACTGCAGACACTCCCTAATCCTGTAGTCTAGCTTGTCACAACCAAAACAGACATCACTACTGGCTCTGCAAATACCCTTGTGGTTCTTAGCCTAAGTCTGACAAAGGGGATTCATTTGGGCACTGCTAACACTGCCCTGAGATTTAGAGCCTGGCGATTTGTCTCTATTTCCATCTCTGAACTTCAGCAGTAGAGTGTTGGAAGAGGAAGGAGCTGGAATGGCTGACTTGGAGTGAAACTGTGAATGGTTTCCTCCATCTGACGTGGGGTGACCAAAGTTGAAGTTACCTGACCTTGCTCTCTTGTTCTTCCTCTCCCCTGTCTTAAACTTCTACTCTTCTACTTGCTGGACATGGGTCATGAGTCTGGCTAATGTCATATCACCGATCAGCATCACAGACCTACACTTATTTACCTCTCTATCATTGACCCCTGACACAAACTTGCTCATCTTAGCTCTATTGTCTGCAACCACATGAGGAGCATACCTAGCTAGGTGAGTAAATTTGAGATAATACTCCCTAACCATCATATTCCCTTGTCTGAGTTTGATGAACTAAAGAACTTTGGATTCCCTCAGCTCTTGGGGAAAGGTTCTGTCTATGAAGGCCGTGACAAATTCCTCCTACTCGATAGGGCCTGAATCATCTAACCTCTCAGACTTTCACTGTTTGTAACAATCATGAGCAACATCCTATAACTGGTAGGTGGCTAACTCATTAATCTCAATAGAAGTAACACTCATGATGTCAATGACCTTTTGGACTTGGTCAATGAACTCCTGAGGGTCCTCATCAGACTTATACCCATGGAAAGATGGAGGGTTCATCAGGGTGATGTCCTGAACCCTAGCTGCTTTGGGATTTGCCACTGGATTGGCCGAAATAACTAGTGGCCGTGCATTCTGTGCAGCCATGGACTGAGCAAGTGTGGTAAATGCATCTCTAAATTCCGCATGGGAAACATGTTCGCCCAAAAGATCTTCGACCTGAGGAGCTGGCTTGTTTTTCCTTTTTGGGGCCATGGTCTTGAATAAGAGAAGAATGGATTAGACTTAGAGTTTAACTTGTGATTATGCTCACTAGCATTACATGAATAATGAAGAAAAGGGGACTGTTCCTAAAACATCTTATAGCTTTCCGCACATAAATGTGGCGCACAACACACCCATGTACAAGACTCTACTAGATGGGGCTTTCAGACTTCCTAGGACTCTATTGAACCTTAGGCTCTGAGACCAAGTTTGTAACACCCCGATTCACTGAACCGGAATGCTACACGGTGCTCATGACCCCGAGGGACCACAAGCTAACCCAAGACTGATATCTATACCTGTATACT
>NW_025832658.1:0-1362 GCF_002878395.1 Capsicum annuum | reverse complement strand
AATTCCAATCGTGCCGATATGTCTCAGATGTTCGAGTCCCTTAAGAAGGTCAGTTGATCAGTGCTTTTATCCTATAAAGAGATATTTGAGGACAAATGTTTCCAAGGGGAGATAATGTAATACCCCAGAAAATTTTCTTCGTAAGGATTTTGTGAGAAACGTATCGAGTTCTATGCTTTAGAGCGATCCATAAATTTTCTGTGTAGTATTTCAAAGAAGTTGACCTACCATTGTGTAGATTATCGAATAATATTTCCAATGATATGTAGATCATCAAAAACGGACACTCGACCGATCAGTTACGACCATTCCGATCGAACTATGAACAGTAAAATGTGCAGGAAATTAAAAATTACTACAGCCAGGCGAATTTAAGGGTCAACTTCAAACGACCACAAATCCTTATACATAATGATATGGGTGACCTACTATATATCAACGGAAAGATCTGCGAGTCCTCTTTCCGATGAAATTAGTTTCATCCAATTTTTCTATCGGAGAAAAAAGTTATGGTCGATCTACTTCAGCCTATCAAAAGTGAATTTTTGGGTCAACTTCAAATGATCATAACTCCTCGTACACAATGATTTGGATGAGATACTATATATCAACGGAAATATATGAGAGTATTCTTTCTAATGAAATTGGTTTCATCCAATTTGGATATCGAAGTAAAACGTTACGGCTGATCTATTTCAGACTATCAAAACAGTCCACCAAAGGACAGATTCGAGAATTATTTAATTTTTAAGGGCATTTTGGTTATTATGCCTTCACTTCATGGACGAAAATTGTCCATTTATACCTATATTGAGCCATAAAATTCATTTTCTTCCATCAAAAATATTGAGAGAACTAAACCCTAGGTCTATTTTGAGCTCCAAATATCTTCCAATTTCACCGTAGAAATTCAAATTTGATCCGATAATCGAACTCATCATCTCGAGACCTTCGAGGAGCACCCCTTATTTGTATGAACAGGATTCCATAATTAAGAAGTTAATTTCAAGGTATGTGGGCTTTTGAAAAAGAGCAATCTTCCGTTCTTGTGCCCAAAACTTTATTTTTATTATGATTTTACATGATTTTGCAAGTGAGATTATGTCTAAATAATTTGATTATGAGATTATGATGATTGAATGAATAAACTTTGATTTATATGATTATCTCAATGTTTTCATAATATGATTTAACAATTATCATTGCGAATTACACACTTTTACCATGAGGTGGTATTTTGAATAATTTTGGGACGTATGTCGAGATGGTATTTTGGAATAATATTTTGAGATGTGGGTCAAGCTTTATGCTTCTAAATGACGATTTGAATTATTGAATATATATTTGAGACATGAGATGTCT
>NW_025832657.1:0-1018 GCF_002878395.1 Capsicum annuum | reverse complement strand
TATATTTCTATTTTTTCCCTTCTTGAGTCAATTATTCAAAAAAAAAAATTATCATTGTCATTTTTCTCGTGTCCTTGAGTCAAGTTCATTTCAAAACAAGTGAGAAATGGTCTCAAAACTTACTACCAACTTTTACAATTGCACAAAGCAAGATAAAAAGCCAACACGTGAAAGATACATGATTGTGAGCTAAAATAAGGCATGCAAAAAGTTTTGTCAATAGACGAATCTGGAAACTCATGAAAATACTAAGGTTCAAAGGATTTATTTGAGAAGCATGTCAAAGCAGAAATACTGTGTTTGTTTCAAAGTCACTTCGGATAATATGAGTTTGGGTCAATGATGCAGCAAGTCGGTGATGGATGTTAATGGTTGGAAGCAAGGCTAAATATGACGAGGGAAAGAGTGATTTCCACGAAAGCTAAAGCCACAAACCTGCCACCATGTTTTTGAACTCATAAATTTTCCTTGATGAAACAGGAAATATGTTACTTTCAAATCAATAACTTCAGAGTAAAAATATCAAGGGTTGCAATACCTCATTTCCACCAATGCAGAAAACAATGTTGTTGCACAGGTTTGATAATCAAATTAAAGTAAAAATTTAACCCCTAGGAGACGCACTTCCTAATCTGGATAATTTAAGTCTCATTTGTTAGGTGATTGTAACACCCCATATTCAAGTACGTGTATTGGCGTATTCAAGTACGTGTATTGGTTTTATTTATATGGAATTAATTTTATTTTATTTTATTTATACCGGAATTTGCCCGTCGATGGTTTCATACGAAGGTTATTGAATAAGCTTTCTAATGATTTAAAGATTTCCAAAAATGGATAGGTTTCGGATATAATCGAGCATGTTCGAAACTATAAAACGGTGGTCGGGATATTGGGAATAGTAAATGTGCAGGAAAATTTCCTGCACACAAACTACTGAGGCCAGCCAATTTTTTAGGTCAACTTTGAATGATCATAACTCCCTTAATATAATGAAATGGGAGATCTGCGACCTATG
>NW_025832656.1:0-1289 GCF_002878395.1 Capsicum annuum | reverse complement strand
ACTATATTTAAGTTTTATTTTTTTCTTAGAAGGAAAATAAAAGTTACTATAATTACTTTTACTTTTCCTGAAAGAAAAAAATATAATTCTTTTCCATATTTGGCTAACCTCTTTCTTGGAGGGAAGGTTTTGACATCTATAAATAGAAGACTCCCTTCTCATATCATAACACAATAGCATCCACAATGTAGTCTTATAAGAGTTTCGTTTAGGGAGATTTTCTCTCTCATTAGTTTTATGCTTTTTAATATTCCAATTGGCCAAATTATAAAATAAAATTATGTTTTTAGTATTGTTTTTCGTTGTCATCTTATTTATCGTCTCATAATTTGCAACTAATAGCTTTCGCATGATGCCCTCTCGATTTCGAACCCAACACCACATCGATAGATTAAAGGATCCTTGGTTTCCTTATATTGTCTTGGGCAATCCTCATCTCATGAGATAACTTTTGGGGTTGAGTTAGGTCCAAAGTCAATTACTTTATCAAGGCTGAAATTTTCTAACTCTTTTCAAATTTGATCCTCACCTCATGAGCTAGCTTTCAGGGTTTAGTTAGGTCAACGTCCATATTTTTATCAATTATTTGTTGAGTTAGGTCAAAGTCCACATTTTTATCAATTATTTATGAATATCTAGTTGTATATATCTTTTTAATGATTCGGTGGTCCAAAAGTTCTTTGCATTACAACATATATGAAGTAATTAACTTCTTTTTTAATGTATGATGGGTTTAGACCATTTGTATCTTTAGGAAAAAGACATCGTTTTCACTCTAAATTATACTTAAAAAGTCTAAGTCACATCTAAATTATACTAGTGACCTATTACACACCTTAACTATAAAAAAGTGATATTATTACCTCCCCGCAACCCCCATTCTAAGGCGTGTGTGTTACACTTATTTTAGGCGCGTCCAGCCTATTAAATAACAAAAGTAAACAGCTAAAAACATTAAGGGAAAAGTCATCGTTTCTACCCCAAACTATAGTTGAAAAGTCGAACCCACACCTAAACTATCTAAGTAACCTATTACACACCTTAACTATAAAAAAGTGATACTTTTTACTGACGTGGTGCTGACGTGGCAGCGAGTGTAAAACACTATACCACATGCAAGTGGTGGTAGCCTGACAGGGTGTAAATGGTTTCATTTTTTTATAGTTTAGGTGTATAATAGGTCACTAGTATAGTTTAGGTGTGGCTTCGACTTTTCGGGTATAGTTTGGGGTGGAAACGATTCCTTTTCCCGTATCTTTATATTGATACTCCCTCTGTAAACTTCATGG
>NW_025832655.1:0-1869 GCF_002878395.1 Capsicum annuum | reverse complement strand
AGGTCTGATAGGCTCAGCGGCATACCCGAGCCTAAGAGATCCTGTAATAATAATAATAATAATAATAATAATAATAATAATAATAATAATAATAATAATAATAATAATAATAATAATAATAATAATAATAATAATAATAATAATAATAATAATATGAATGATAATAGTAGTGTAGGACACGCTTAAACCAAAAACAAAAAGCAGCACTACTTTTAATTTAAAAATAATAATAATAATAATAATAATAATAATAATAATAATAATAATAATAATAATAATAATAATAATAATATACATTTAACCAAAAACAAAAAGTAATAGAACATATAGTAGCACTACTTTTAATTTAAAAATAATAATAATAATAATAGTACACGTTTAACCAAAAACAAAAAGCAATAGTACACGTAGTAGGATTACTTTTAATTTAATAATAATAATAATAATAATAATAATAATAATAAGCCATTTGGAAATATTAAGATAATAAATAATAATATTGTAATAAAATATTTGAATTAAAAAATTTGATATTTGTATTTAAAGATATTAGTGTTTTCTTAAGATTTCATTAGCTTGAAACTAGGAACATATATTGAATTTCAACTATTCATAAACTTATCCCTTTCAAATATTATTTAAAATATATTTAATTAATAAAATACAAAATATCATCCTAGATAACAACAACAACAACAATGAATAGAATTGAAGATACAATATCTTTTCAAAGATAAACTTAATCGTAACTGCAACATATCTTTTATTTAATATTAAAAGAATAGAATTTTCAAAAACAAAAAAGTTAGAATTCTTTTTAAAAAAGTATCAGATTTATTAATCAATAATGCATGCTACACGAGTTGTTGTTGCACAAAATGAATAGAGTCATTAATATCAAAAGAGTAATTATTTTAATCAGATACAAGAAAAAATTTAAAAATAATGAAAGATAAAGAATCAAAATTTTGAATTTAAATAATAAGTAGTATATTAGAATCTTGAATTTAAACTTATGACAATCATGATATTTTAAAATCTTATCTTTCTAACAAATTCATACCAAATTCAATTTTGAATTTGAAATTTAGTGTGCATGCATATCCAACTTTGTAACCTCTTATATATATACACTTTGAGTGAGACACATATCATCGTAAACTTTCTTCTTCTTCTTTTTTAGTTATTAATCAATTTTAAATTTAAATTTTTATTTATCTTGAGAGAGCTATGATTGTTTTATTCAGAGAGATATTGATTAATCTTTCTTTTTATGTGTTTTAATACTATTTCGTTTCATACATTAAATGTTGTTAATATATTTTGTTTATAGCATTTTATGCAAATAACCAATTACTAGCTCTCAATGAATTACAGGTTGGAGTTGCTCAATCTCCGTCAAAGCTTTTTTTTAATTTTTTGATCTATACATCGGTAAGTCATCAATATCATATACAAAGTAACAATTTATATAATCCCATCATTTAGTCCCACACTTCAGAGGTAAAATTTAATTTATTATTATAATTTTTTCATACACGTATATATTAATATATATTTTTTTGATCTTAGAGAATTTCTATCATGGATAAAAAGGTTATAGATAATGCTCATCACATTTCTTCATATAACTATTAAGGTATGTTGTTCATGCTTAACTCAACTTTTTAATTATTGTATTGTTATTTTTAATAAAGATTATAATTATTTTATTCATAGATATACTTACCATGAATTAAAAAAATTATAATTAATGCTCATCATATTTCTCAAATAACTACCAAGATATGTTGTTGTACTTAATATAATTTTAATTATTTTCTTATGATTTATGATCAACTTTATATTTATCTTTTATTATAGATATAC
>NW_025832654.1:0-1038 GCF_002878395.1 Capsicum annuum | reverse complement strand
GATCCGACCCTATCAGAGTAACTACGATGGAATTCGTACAACTCTATTGGATACCGAATTATTCTTTCCTTTACTTCGTCCACTCTCTTCCAACGAGCAGCAAAGAATCAAAGACGAAACTGTTTTTAAAATCAATCGTCTGTCCTCCCATCTTCATTTCGTGCAACATGATGTTCAGCTCAAACGTATTGAGCAAACTTTAAAAACCCCGGAGATGATTAGTAAGATCTCCTCTCTCCAAACGCAATTCGAAAACGAGATTTGCTCCGAATTGCCAAATGCTTTTTGGGAACGCAAGAAACATCTCGTAGAACTTCCCTACATCGCTGGCTTCAATGAAAAAAATATTCCTACCAAAGCTAGACCGATCCAGATGAATCACGAAATGATGGAAGTCTGTAAAATAGAAATCACCCATCTTCTAGAAAAGGGTATCATCAGACCCTCTCACTCCCCCTGGAGCTGCTCGGCATTTTATGTAAATAAAAGCGCCGAAAAGGAAAGAGGGACTCCTCGGCTTGTAATAAATTATAAGCCCCTTAACGCCGTCCTCCAATGGATCAGGCACCCAATCCCTAATAAAAGGGATCTTCTTAAAAGAACCTATAAAGCCAATCTTTATAGCAAATTTGATATGAAGTCAGGATTCTGGCAAATTCAGATTGCTGAAAAAGATAGATATAAGACTGCCTTCAATGTCCCTTTTGGGCACTACGAATGGAATGTCTTACCCTTTGGGCTTAAAAATGCTCCCTCAGAATTCCAGAATATCATGAACAATATTTTCAATGAATTTTCTTACATGTCAATTGTTTATATTGATGATGTGTTAATCTTCTCTGAGAATATCGATTCTCATTTTAAACATCTTAATACTTTCTTTAAGATTGTGAAAATAAACGGATTAGTCATTAGTGCTAAGAAGATGAAACTTTTCCAAACATCTATTCGCTTCTTAGGACATGATTTACATCAGGGTAGCCAGAAGCCCATTTGCAGAGCCATAGAATTCTCTAACAAATTTCCTGATGAGATTAT
>NW_025832653.1:0-1467 GCF_002878395.1 Capsicum annuum | reverse complement strand
TCCACCAAAGGCATATTCACAGTCAACTATTTAAGCATTGCCATAAACTTCCTAAATTTTGTGTCATCCACCTTTTGCAATCTATGAGGAAACAGAAAGAGTGGTTTTGGCATTACTTTAACCACTACTTCTCCATCCTTTCCCTTATCTTTTTCTAACTCATCAGGCTGCTGATACATGGATGGAGTATCATCATTATCAATCTTCTCAGACTTTACTGGATGGTCTTTTTTTGCTTTCTCATCCAACTTTACCATATCATCAATTAAAGGCTTACCCACAAAAGGGTCCGGTAATACTTTACCACTGTGGGTAGTAATCACCATATAAGACCCATTATTTCAAGCGTGTTACACTATGTCACTTGGTAATGTACCATTTTTTCTCTGATTTAACACCGCTAAAAATTGGTTCATCTACTGCTCCAGCTATTTTATAGCGGTTGAATATGAGTCAACTAGTTGACTCATCGATAAGTCACTCTTCATTGCTGTTACACTGGCATTAGTTGACTCCACCCCTTTTAATAACTTCTCCATCAGATCTTTCATGGACATCTTACTCGAGCTAGTAGCAGTATTATCATAATTTCCAAAAGGCACATACAATCCACACCTATCATTCCTATTTTTCCAATTCCCTTGATCATGATCTCTATAACCAACTTTGTTATAGTAGTTCTAACCTTGATTCCTTTGGCTAGTGCCAAAAAAAACCATTGATTATTCAGATAGTTAGCCTCCTCGTCAGAATCAGACTTGACTTTTCTACTTTGTGACCCCACGACCTTCACTTTTTTTGTATTTCTCGATAAGAAATATTTAGTATACAAATCCATCTGGATCTTTATATGGTCCATGTCTTGATCTCATTCTTCCTTTCTCCTTCGTTGTTCAACTATCATACCATTAGACACAGTGGCAAAATCTTACTACAAATCCCTAGTATGTTATGCTCTACTTGTCTTAGTCAATCGCTCTAACATATTTGTAGCCTCAGTGAAAGTAAGCTCCATAAATGCCCTCTCTACAACATTGTCCATAGTTGGTTTAGTGATGGACTTTAAAGCTCTGCAGAATGTCTCCATCAAATGCTTATCAATCATCTTATGATTAGGGCATTATGTTAACTTCTTCTTGAATCTCATCCAAGTCTCATGGAGTGACTTATTTGGTAACTTCCTGAAGTTGCTAATATCACCCCTCAACTGTAACATCCTGGAAGGTGGAAAGAACATTTCTAAGAAAGCTCCTTTTAATTGCCTCCAGTTTGTTATAGAATTGGGAGCCAACTTATTCAACCATATTTTTGCCTCTCAGACAGAGACAATTGGAATAACCACAGATGAATTGCATTTTGTCCAACTCCAGGGTTGTCAAAAGATTTGCAAATGCTAATGAAGTTCACCAGGGGCATATTTGGGTCATCCCCTAGAAGACTACCAAACAACCCCTTAAGGTTTAGCCA
>NW_025832652.1:4174-4978 GCF_002878395.1 Capsicum annuum | reverse complement strand
AAGTTTTAACAAGTAACTTTTGATAAATTTAAGCAAGAATATAAACGAAAAAAAAAAAAGGAATTAAAGGAACTGTAGTGAGAAAAAAAATGGATATATCTTTAAATGCTTTTCACTAATAAGAAACATAATAATTAAAAGACATGAATGAATACAGTTTCGGTTCCATCAATACAACTCAACCAAGGCTATTAATCGATGTACAAACGGAGTATTTACAATTCATCGAAGCCTCAATTAATATCCTCAATTAAGAACCCACAAAACTTAACTTTTTCTTTTTTATCAGATTTTGATGTTTTGGTGGCTGCTTAGCGGTGTTTCGGATGGCCATTTTCAAAAAGAAATAGAACTCTTCAATATTAAACCTTCACATTTTTACTTAGCAAACAGTTTATTCGAAACTGTAACAAACACTTAACTTTAAATGTATAAGAAATCACAGATTACTGTTCCAACTTTACTCTAAATTTAACTACGCATGCTAAATGATACAAAAAGTCCCCAAAAAAATAAAAAAAAAGTAAAGGTTATTCATGCTTCAATTCACAATGAAACTTATAAAATATATAGTGTAGAATTAGATAAAGAAAACCTGAATGATGAATTAACTAAAAGAGAAGCACGAATGATGTCACCAGAAACTTCAGACGGAATTCCAACTTCAGACCTTGAACTGTGAAAATATTCTCTTTTTTATGATTCTCTATGTCTAATGTCTTTTTCTTTTTACTGTCTATTTTTCTCTCAGTTTCTGTTTTCTTTCTGATGAAAAATACGTAGTTTGTAGGTATGCAGAATTTG
>NW_025832652.1:904-4074 GCF_002878395.1 Capsicum annuum | reverse complement strand
ATATATATATATATATATATATATTTTAATTATTTTTAATTAAATACAATAATAATAATAATAATAATAATAAATAAAGATAATAATAATAATAAATAAATGAAAAAATAAAATATTAATAATAATTAGTTAATTTATATTTAATAAAACATAATAACAATTTGTAAATAGATAAATATAAATATAATAAAATAGTATTTAAACTACTAATTTATTTATTAAAAATTTATAAAAGGAAAATATTTTTTATTTTTAAATATTATTTTTAAAATTAGAATAATAAATAATAATAATATATATATCTTGAAGCTAACTTTAATTAGGTATTTATTTTTTAACTAAAAATTTATTAAAAATAAAAATAAGAATCAAAATAATATATGATTAAATATTTAATATCAAAATATATATATATTTTTTACACTCGGGAAGGGTCAAAAATCACGTGCACACACACACACATATATATATATATATATTTCACACACACACACACACACACACACACACACACATATATATATATATATATATATATATTTCTGTGTATCAGAAAACGAATTTAAAACTTAATTTCTTTATATTCATGTATCAGAATAAGAAATATATATTGAATGTATCAGAAATCATTGATTACTTCTGTCAGAAATAGTTTTATGTATCAGAATGCATGTAATATCTCTGTTAAAAACTATCTATGTATCAGAAATAATATTTACAGTTTCATTTGTTTAATTGTACATTATGGTACATAATAGAATGTATATGGACGAAATTTATCAATTTGATACATAAAAATCATATCTTTGGTAATAGGTCTCTTTTCGCAATTTTTTTTTTCTCTTTGCAACATCAACAACAGATTTATGAAGAAGTACGTTAATGGAGGTTGTTTGTGAAATTTTTCTGGCGGCCAATGGCTATAACAGACATACTACGACTTTTTTTGGGTCTCTTTTCACAACTTTTTATTTTCTCTTTATAACATCAACAACAGACTTATGAAGAAGTATGTTAAGAGAGGTTGTTTGTGAAATTTTTCCTGCGGTCATTGGCCATAACACAGATACAACGACTTTCTTTTCGGCTTATTTTTGAAGTTTTGTCAATGAGAGTTAATTGCAGATGAATTTATTGCTAACTTTTATTATTTACATAATGATTAATGATTTAATAGTCATGTTTACTAAGGAAAACAAAATTTTCCTTATCTGCAACAATGTCAACGTGATTTAGGGCTTAAAAATAGGAGTTATGTGTTATGTATCAAATAAAAAACTTGTTTAGAAATTTAGAAGAGATTTTTGTAATTAATTTAGTGGAATGGGATTTTAAGTAATATAGAATACTCAGGGTGTTGTTTTACGTAATTTCCAATAATAATACCATCAAATAAATTCACAAATTAATAATTTCTTCATTTCTGCTTCACCTGTTACTCCAAACAAACAGCTATGCCAATTCCTACCTTAATCTCTATCCCCATATTGCCCTCTTCCCCTCACCCAAAACAAACCCAATTCACCTCAGAAACCATAAATTCCAAATTTATCCTCTTTTCAAAGCTCAATGTACTAAAGCTCCTGTTATGCATGAGTTTCAGAAAAGTATCGAACCACAAGAATTTATTATACTTACCTTTGAAAAATGCAACTACTATTTTGGGTGTGGGGAAGAGGGCAATATGGGGATAGAGATTAAGGTAGGAATTGGCATAGCTGTTTGTTTGGAGTAACAGGTGAAGCAGAAATGAAGAAATTATTAATTTGTGAATTTATTTGATGGTATTATTATTGGAAATTACGTAAAACAACACCCTGAGTATTCTATATTACTTAAAATCCCATTCCACTAAATTAATTACAAAAATCTCTTCTAAATTTCTAAACAAGTTTTTTATTTGATACATAACACATAACTCCTATTTTTAAGCCCTAAATCACGTTGACATTGTTGCAGATAAGGAAAATTTTGTTTTCCTTAGTAAACATGACTATTAAATCATTAATCATTATGTAAATAATAAAAGTTAGCAATAAATTCATCTGCAATTAACTCTCATTGACAAAACTTCAAAAATAAGCCGAAAAGAAAGTCGTTGTATCTGTGTTATGGCCAATGACCGCAGGAAAAATTTCACAAACAACCTCTCTTAACATACTTCTTCATAAGTCTGTTGTTGATGTTATAAAGAGAAAATAAAAAGTTGTGAAAAGAGACCCAAAAAAAGTCGTAGTATGTCTGTTATAGCCATTGGCCGCCAGAAAAATTTCACAAACAACCTCCATTAACGTACTTCTTCATAAATCTGTTGTTGATGTTGCAAAGAGAAAAAAAAAATTGCGAAAAGAGACCTATTACCAAAGATATGATTTTTATGTATCAAATTGATAAATTTCGTCCATATACATTCTATTATGTACCATAATGTACAATTAAACAAATGAAACTGTAAATATTATTTCTGATACATAGATAGTTTTTAACAGAGATATTACATGCATTCTGATACATAAAACTATTTCTGACAGAAGTAATCAATGATTTCTGATACATTCAATATATATTTCTTATTCTGATACATGAATATAAAGAAATTAAGTTTTAAATTCGTTTTCTGATACACAGAAATATATATATATATATATATATATATGTGTGTGTGTGTGTGTGTGTGTGTGTGTGTGTGAAATATATATATATATATATGTGTGTGTGTGTGCACGTGATTTTTGACCCTTCCCGAGTGTAAAAAATATATATATATTTTGATATTAAATATTTAATCATATATTATTTTGATTCTTATTTTTATTTTTAATAAATTTTTAGTTAAAAAATAAATACCTAATTAAAGTTAGCTTCAAGATATATATATTATTATTATTTATTATTCTAATTTTAAAAATAATATTTAAAAATAAAAAATATTTTCCTTTTATAAATTTTTAATAAATAAATTAGTAGTTTAAATACTATTTTATTATATTTATATTTATCTATTTACAAATTGTTATTATGTTTTATTAAATATAAATTAACTAATTATTATTAATATTTTATTTTTTCATTTATTTATTATTATTATTATCTTTATTTATTATTATTATTATTATTATTATTGTATTTAATTAAAAATAATTAAAATATATATATATATATATATATAT
>NW_025832652.1:0-804 GCF_002878395.1 Capsicum annuum | reverse complement strand
CAAATTCTGCATACCTACAAACTACGTATTTTTCATCAGAAAGAAAACAGAAACTGAGAGAAAAATAGACAGTAAAAAGAAAAAGACATTAGACATAGAGAATCATAAAAAAGAGAATATTTTCACAGTTCAAGGTCTGAAGTTGGAATTCCGTCTGAAGTTTCTGGTGACATCATTCGTGCTTCTCTTTTAGTTAATTCATCATTCAGGTTTTCTTTATCTAATTCTACACTATATATTTTATAAGTTTCATTGTGAATTGAAGCATGAATAACCTTTACTTTTTTTTTATTTTTTTGGGGACTTTTTGTATCATTTAGCATGCGTAGTTAAATTTAGAGTAAAGTTGGAACAGTAATCTGTGATTTCTTATACATTTAAAGTTAAGTGTTTGTTACAGTTTCGAATAAACTGTTTGCTAAGTAAAAATGTGAAGGTTTAATATTGAAGAGTTCTATTTCTTTTTGAAAATGGCCATCCGAAACACCGCTAAGCAGCCACCAAAACATCAAAATCTGATAAAAAAGAAAAAGTTAAGTTTTGTGGGTTCTTAATTGAGGATATTAATTGAGGCTTCGATGAATTGTAAATACTCCGTTTGTACATCGATTAATAGCCTTGGTTGAGTTGTATTGATGGAACCGAAACTGTATTCATTCATGTCTTTTAATTATTATGTTTCTTATTAGTGAAAAGCATTTAAAGATATATCCATTTTTTTTCTCACTACAGTTCCTTTAATTCCTTTTTTTTTTTTCGTTTATATTCTTGCTTAAATTTATCAAAAGTTACTTGTTAAAACTT
>NW_025832651.1:0-2923 GCF_002878395.1 Capsicum annuum | reverse complement strand
CTTTGTCCAAATCACAAGATGACTAAATAGCTTCTAATGGTCATGTTCTATAAGGCTTTGAGTTCTGTTACAAAGCTGACTATAGATAATACACCAGGGGGAGCTTTCATGAATCTCAGTTTAACCGAGGCTTCAAAGATATTAGAGAAAATGACTAAGATATGTTGAGATTGGATTACCATTGATTGTAAGGTAGAAAGCAATAATTATTTTAGTAGAATGTCAGAACTTAAGTAGTTGAAAGAGAAACTCAAAGATCTATTAGATAAGGATTTTATAAGGCCCAGTGCTTCTTCTTAGGGTGCTCCTATGTTGTTTGTGAGAAAGAAAGATGGCTCTTTGCATATGTACATTGATTACTGCCAACTGAATAAAGTCACCATCAAAAATAAGTACCCCTTTCCAAGAATAGATGATTTGTTTAACCAATTGCAAGGTACAAGTTATTTCTCAAAGATAGACCTTCATTCCGGCTATCATCAACTTAAATTTAGGGAGTGTGACATCCCAAAAACCGATTTCCGAACTTGTTATGGCCATTTTGAGTTTCTTGTTATGTCTTTCGGGTTAACTAATTCCCCAGAAGGTATCATGAACCCCATGAATCGAGTGTTTAGACCATATCTAGATATGTTTGTCATAGTGTTCATCGATCATATACTGGTGTACTCCCGTAGTGAGGATGAATATTCTGATCATCTCTGAAATACCTTACAAACCCTTAGAGATCACAAGTTGTTTTCCAAGTTCAGTAAGTGTGAGTTTTAGCTAAGGTTAGTTGCTTTTCTAGGTTATATCATTTTTTCCAAGGGTATTATAGTTGATACCCAAAAGACTGAAGCTATTAGAAATTGGCCTAGACCTATTTCTCCGACTGATATCCGAAGTTTCTTGGGTCTAGCTGGCTATTACTGCTATTTTGTTGAGGTTTTCTCCTCTATAGCGTCTCCTATGACTCAGTTGACCCAAAAGAAAGTGAACTTCTTGTGGTCTGAATCTTGTGAGAAGTGTTTTCAGGAGTTGAAGACTCGACTCACTTCAGCACCTATTTTGTCTTTGCCTGATGGTGTTGATAGTTGTGTGGTGTACTATGATGCTTCGAGAGTTTGGTTGGCTTGCATATTGATGAAGAAGAGTAAGGTGATAGCTTATGCTTCTAGACAGTTGAAACCCCATGAGAAAATTTACACCACCTATGACCTTGAGTTGGCTGTTGTTGTGTTTGCTTTGAAAATCTGGAGACACTATTTGTATGGTGTCCATGTTGATGTTTTCACTGATCATAAGAGTCTGCAGTATGTGTTTACCCAGAGAGAATTGAATCTTAGGCAGAGACGATGGTTAGAAATATTAATGGACTATGATATGAGTGTGTTGTACCATCTAGGAAAGGCCAATGTTGTAGCGGATTCCTTAAGTAGAGTGTCCATGGATAGTGTTTCGCATGTTGTAGAAGGTAAGAAAGAGTTGGCTCATGATGTATATCATTAAGCTAGATTGGGGGTAAGGTGGTTTGACTCTGCTGAAGTTAGTATAGGGATTCAGAGTAGTTCCGAATCCTCCTTGGATTTGGAAGTGAAGGAAAAGCAATACTTAGATGCTAGTTTGGTCAGACTGAAGGAGTCAGTCAAGGACCAAAGAGTAGAGGTTTTCTCCCAAGGGGAAGATGGTGTTTTAAGATTATAGGGTAGATTGTGTGTCCCGAATGTTGATGATCTGAGATAGAGGATTATGTCTAAAGCATATGAGGCGCGATATTTTATTCATCCTGGTGCCACCAAGATGTACCGAGACTTGCCTGAAATCTATTGGTGTAGTGACATGAATAAAGATATAGCAGGGTTTGTAGCTAAGTGTGCAACATGCCAACAGGTTAAGGTTGAACACCAAAGACCTAGTGGTACGATGCAAGAATTTAGTATTCCCACCTAGATGTGGGAAGAGATAAATATGGACTTCGTGATTGGGTTACCTCCTTCTCAACACCGTCATGATTTCATTTGGGTTGTGGTTGATAGGTTGACTAAGTCTACTCATTTCTTGCCTGTTCATACTTCATGTACTACTGAGGATTACGCTAGATTGTATATCTGAGAGCTAGTCAAACTGCATGGAGTTCCGTTGTCTATCATCTCGGATGGGGTACTCAGTTAACTTTGCAATTTTAGAAAGCATTTCAAAAGGGTCTGGGTACCTAAGTTTTTTTGAGTTCTAATTTTTATCCGTACATCGATGATCAGGTTGAGCAGACCATCCAGACCTTAGAGGATATGTTGAGAGATTGTGCACTTGACTTTAAGGAAAGTTGGGATTATCACTTACCATTGATAGAGTTTGCTTACAATAACAGTTTGCACTGTAGTATTGGCATTCCTCCGTTTGAAGACTTAAATGGGAGGAAGTGTAGATCAACCATATGTTGGTTTGAGGTGGGTGAAGCGGCTATGAGTGGTCCTGATTTGGTATTTGAGACTATGGAAAAAGTTAAGTTGATTAGGGAAAGGTTGAAAATAGTGCAGAGTCTTCAGAAGTCAAATGCAGATGTTAGAACGAGAGACCTTGAGTTTGAAGTTGGTGACCTAGTGTATCTAAAAATTTCACCTTTGAGGAAGGTGAAGAGATTCGAAAAGAAGGGGAAGCTTAGTCCCCGTTATATTGGTCCTTACAAAATTCTTAGCCGTGTTGGTAAGGTAGCTTATAAAGTCTAGTTGCCTTCCGAGTTGTCCTCTGTTCATCCAATATTCCATGTCTCCATGCCCAGAAAGCATATTAGCAATGCTGTGGTAGTGGATTCCTCTTTGAGTGCTGACATTCAAGAAAAATTTTCTTTTGATGAGATTCCAGTTGAGATTCTTGATTTCAGTGTCCGAAGACTAAGGAACAAAGAAGTTCCCTTGGTCAAGGTGTTGTGGCGAAACCATTC
>NW_025832650.1:0-2582 GCF_002878395.1 Capsicum annuum | reverse complement strand
TTTTGGTGACATATAAGTGAAAGTACAGGTATTTGAACGGGTTCTCCTGGGCCTTCTCGGCTTCGGGTGCCAGTCCGGCCCGATGGGATTTTGGGGCGTGACACTATAGTAGAGGTTGTCCCATGAGAAGAAGAGGGCAAGCATCTCCAAAATCGACGGGTACTCGTGTACCTTACATTGATGATCTAAGGAGGAGTGTACACTCCGAAAAGGTGACTATTTGTGAGATACCGGGATGCCTTATGATGTTGAATGATAGGTACTATGGAAACTACATTCTTCCGTCCATGGTTGACTACTTGGGGTTATTTCGAGAGCCTTTACTTGTTTCATACTACTTGGGCAAGTTCAAGATTACCGAGAGGGTAAAAGTTGTCCTCTCCAAATTTGATTACCATGAGAAGGTGTGCGATGATTTTTCCTTAACCTACGGTCATATGAGCTTAGGTGTCGATTAGTTTGCACGACATCAAGTTCCTAACATGCAAAATTGACCTAATATTGTAAGTGACCAATGGGGAAATCACCTCATAACGTACTTGCTACCCAAAACACAAAGAAAAATGCTTACCTACTCCAATCCGATTTATGATGAGAGATAAAAGATTGAGAGGAGTAAAGGAGCGCAAGGTGGTAATCCGAGAGTGGAAAAAGGAGAGGATATGTGGAGCGAAGTGAGGGGATTGCTACCAAACCGTGCTAACATTGGTTATCCTTTCATTTCTAAGGACATTTGTGTAGGTACCAACATGACAAGCGAAGGCGAACAATGCCAAAAGAAAGTTGTTGTCCAAGCTTGTGAAGGACCTTCACCTCACGGCAAGAAAGAGTCTACTCAAGATCTTAAAGGTAAAATAGCTAACTCTTACACTTTAGTGTATGCGAATGATAATTGTGTGACTAGTAAGCCATTGAGTGTGAGTAGTAGCTTACTTATTTATGAGTCTAATGATTCCTTGCCTCTTGTTGATAATGTACATATTGTGAGTTTGGATACACTAGTTGATCTTATTGATGACGAAATTGACTCTTCTTGTAAGATCAATTTATGTCCACCTAGTGTTGAAGTCTATATGTTGAACGGAAGTACATCATCTTGTGTAATTGGTGTTGATCAACTTGTTTGTGAAAATTATCCCCCACTTGAGTATGTGTGTGATGTGCTTAATAGAACTCAAGTGAGTGAAGTATTTGAAAATATTGGTCAACAAAGTGGGAGTGAACCCGAGATCTCTTCTTGGGGTAATCTTGTGTTTGGAACATCCTTGAAACTTGATATTGATCATTTAGAGCATGGGGAACTTGGTTGTTCCAAATCTGTCCGTGAGGTAGATCACACTCTCTTTAGGTGTAATGCCTTGTTTGATGATGATTTAAACACTTCTAATAAAGCTAGTGGTGAAAATGATGGTATAGCTCGCCTTGGAAGCTATAGCCTATATGCTAACCCATTTTGGTGTGACAACATTCCTCCTAAAGATAGAAATCTCTTGTTGGAAGATGAGAGTACTCTTAGGGGTAAGGAATGTGTAGTTGCAGAAGCTACTTCTTCTTTTACTTTGTGTGAATTTATTGTTGAGAGCACTTATGGTTATTATTGGGAAACTAGTAGGGAGTACACACATGAGGGCACCTTGGTAGAAGTCGATTTTGAGTGATACCTTTCTCTACTGTCTATTTGCTTTGGATGATATGTATGCTATTATAGAGAGTATGTCATTTAGCTTGGGTATAGACCACGGGAAAAGGGGAGTGTTGTCTAGACCCGTGTCTATGGCCACTTTTCCCATTTGACCCCAGTGCCAAATGTAGAAATAGTGATGTTGGTGCACCCAACTTGTTGCTTGGTCTACATGACAAGCAAAGTATCATTCTTGGTGTATCCCATAACCAAATCCTTTGTATATCTTTCATTGAGTTTTTAATACTCACTTCAAAGGATTCTTGGTTATACTTTAAGTATGTACCCCCTTGGCGTGATGATGTTTATTGTTGTGCTAACCCTAAGCCTCATGCCATGAGGATGTTGTTCTTGTTTATCCTTTCTCTTGTTTTGTAAGGTACGGATTCGAGGTCGAATCCTTTTCAAGAAGGGGAAGATGATACAAGTGAAATGACCGCCTTAGCTTTCGATGGCATCATTCAAAGTCACTACGTGAAGAATCAAGCTTTGGTCCCATGGAGGGCACGGGATCATACTTGTAGGGATTATTTTGAGCATGCCATCAAACAAACTCATGTGTGGAAGATTGCTTGGAGCCTTGAAGACTAGAGGAATCACGGGTTTGGACCACATTTGATGGTTCACGATTTTGGCCCCTTTTATTAAGGTCATTTTGGTCACTTAGCTTCAAGGTCATTTTGGTCTTTTAGCCTTGTATAAATGACACTCCATTGCCTTTTATTAAGGTCTTGTTGAATCCAAAAATTTGTATTCTTGTTGTCATCTTTTTCTTCACGATTTGTGGCTGTTTTGGGTGTCAAATACACCTTTGTTTCTTGTATTCTTGTTGTATTTGTCGAATTCGAGTGAGGTCTCCATTTGGTCCACAATTTGTTGTAATTTGTGGATTGTTTTGGAG
>NW_025832649.1:0-2510 GCF_002878395.1 Capsicum annuum | reverse complement strand
CTTCTTGTAATTTAATAGGTTCTTCTATTGGCATTCTTCTTCCTGCTGGTCTTATGTTTTCTTTAATTTCTGTATCTGGGTTAGAAGAATGTGCAGGGTTAGAATGGAATTTAGAAAAATTTAATAAGCCAAAAGTATTTGTACCTGAAACTTAGTTAATGTATACTACTAGTAAAGGAGAAACATCTATAAGATTTACAGACTATAATTACACAAGTCAAAAAGAATTAGAAGATAACAAAACTGAAAGTACCATAGAACAAGAATTCATGAATATAGAAATACTACAAGAAGGGTATGAAGTAGATAAAGCGATGGAAGAAGCACTAAGACTAGCTGATGCTATTCACTTTTGTTTATATGATATATTAGGTACAAAGACTATATTTTAAGAAAATATTGCTGGTAAGATTTTATAAAAATGTTAATATACAGACATTTTTAATTTTAATTTATCATCTTATATAATTTTCAAATAAACTTAAAAAATAAAAATATTAAATTAGTTATGATTTAAAAAATAAGCATTGACGCATATTATATTTTAATTTTAATTAGGGAAATTTAAATAAGTTGTAAGCTATTATTTGATTTACTAAAAAAAAGTATAGTTTTATAATATGTGATCTCTAATATCATTCTCTATCCTGTTTATTTAAAATTATTAATTTTCTTTTGACAAACTAATTAAATATCGATAAATACATTTAAAACTGTAACATTGGGCCCGTAAAACGACCCTTCATTATCAAGTGTTAATAATACGGCATAAGATTAATTTAATTGCTCCTAACTTTTGATTATAGTATTTGAAGTGAGTTGTGTAATGGGTGATCATTTCACGTGGTTCAGGGGAACTTGATTCAGTCGTTGACACCGACAACGACTTGACTCCATTCACTTTTTCATCATCCAAAATCTATCTCTTTTTGTGGCCCCTCTTTCCCATTCAATCTCTTCTTTCTTCTTTAAAAGAGATAATACACAATTACCCCCCTGAACAATACCTAAAAAGGCTATGACATACCTCAACTTAAAGGGGGTCTTATTATCCCGCTGAACTAATTAAAAGTGTAATTTTGACACCCTTAGTGCCTATGTGGTGCCTACGTGGCACATACATGGCACAACACACTGAAGTTTCCACGTAGGCACACGTTTGTGCCACATAGGCACTAAGGGTGTCAAAATTACACTTTTAATTAGTTCAGGGGGGTAATAGGACTCCCTTTAAGTTGAGGTGTGTTATAGCCTTTTTGGGTATAGTTCAGATGGATAATTGGGTATTTTCTCTCTTTAAAATGCACTACTTCTTACTTTTTCATATAACCCAAAAGAAAATTCTCAAGATAATCTACAATTTAATGTTTTTATTATACTATTTCAAATTAATATCATTTTAACAAGTTTTAAATTTCAATTGTTGCATTTAGTTGGCAATTATTTAATCAAAAAAAATATAAATTTTGTTCCAAGTTGTTTCTTTGTATAAAATGTAAAAATACTCTCAATTTGTATATGAAAGACCTCCCTCTTTATACACTACTTGAAAATAATTTGAAAGAGAATTTTGAAAAACATATAGTCATTTCATATATGTTGGAGTATACATCTTTCATTATGTAGGAGTATACTTCTTCATCTATAAGTAAACTTGGTTTGATATTTTTTTGATTCACTAAAAATTCAATCTTACATAAATTCAAAATACATGAATATATAATTATAATTCTTTCAATAAATAAAGAAACAAAATGAGAGAAAAGTATGAAAAATAATTAATTTCTATTATACACGAACTAAAAATTATAAAACAATTGAAAATACTAAATGAGTATAAATATATATTTTTTATTTAATAAGAAATTATGTTACAAATAATATTTTTCGGACAATTTAATCAATTTTTAAATTTAGTGGTGTACAATCTTTATAAAAATAAAAATAAAAAGTTTACAACATTTTTACTTTCAAGTCTCAACTTATTCAACCATATTATTTACAACATAATATTTTTAATAAATTTAAATTCATAATCTGAATCCCCATCCACAAAATATTAGAGTGTTTATATAGAATTCAACTTATTTTTTATTTTTATGTGGTAAATTTAGAATTTTTTCTTCGTATATTTAATTTCTTATATTTTAAACTTTTCAAGTAAAAATTTTGAATTCATCGAAATTTTTAATACTCAAGATTCTAATATTATTAGTTTTTTGCCCAACAAATACTGTCACACATGAACTTGGTGGATTAAAATTTGAATTTGTTAACCTATTTAAAGATTTTTTTTTTGGTTACTTATCAAATAATTTTACAGAAAATATCAATAAATCGGTCTATAAACGTTTTACTAGGAATAAAAAAGAATTACATATGTGATATTCACTTATGAATTGTAGGTGTAATCACAATTGACGTGCATGTCAACTTGCAAAAAAAGATATTTAAAAGATAAACTTTTGAAAAAGATTGAAGTATATTAAATGGTTAGTGTAAAAAACTTT
>NW_025832648.1:0-1228 GCF_002878395.1 Capsicum annuum | reverse complement strand
CTTGCATATATTTCAATTGTTGAATTGTGAACATGTGATCTGAATTTCGAAAAGGTGCGATGTATATGAATTGTGAATTCTTTAAATCCCCCATGATAATGTTTTATACCCCATACTATACTTGTGTTAAACCATCGAGAGCATGAGTTTTTACAATTGACATGATATTACTCATAAATGATAAAGTTTCTTAAAACTATTACATGTTGAGAACCATGGTGCATGCGTTTGATGTGTGTGAAGGTTTTATATATGTGCATGTTGTAAATGGAATGGAAAGTTGGAGAATTGATGTGGTAATGTGAGTTGCAAGTCAATGGTATGATGATACCATATAAATTTATGCCATGACAGAGTTAGAGTTTGATTTAAGAGAGATGGTTACCCGAAGAAAGTACGAGTTGAAAGACTCTATGCTAGAAATCATGATTTACCAACACAGGATTATGGTACCATGCTTTGTGATCTTGTGTACCTTGATTCATGTCATCCCAAATTAGGACTATGGTTAGGTGCCTTGCTTTGTGATATTATGCACTACTATGACATGTTGACTTGATTAGGGATTTTGGCACCCTGCTGTGTGATCTTGCGTATCCCCCTTATAGATACTCCAATCCTTGCGGTAAACTTGGATTGGGGGCTTGGCCGCCGAGTCAAGGGCGGATTCTATATAGCCCGTGGAATTACAGATTGTAGGGTGTACCATCTAGCTAAAAAGTAAGACAAAGAATGAGTCATGGTTTCAAAGAAATATTTCAAAGTCTTTAAAATGCCCATGTGATATCTTACTATATGATATGTTTATGAACTATTTCAAATTGATCTCATATATGTTGATTATAAATGACTATTTTGGATTAGCTCTGCGTACCAGTACATCTGTATTGACCCCCTCCCCCTCCAGCCTCTCAGGTTCTGAGGCACAGTCTAGGGGTCAAGATAAGCAGTAGATAATTCAGAAAACAGAAGAGATTGTGCAGTGGTGAGCCTTTTATATTTTGAAAGGCCTATAGTCTTACAAATATTCATCATTCTATAGTTTTTGTCTATTGGGGGCCTTGTCCCAGACTTCAGATAGTATTGTTTTGAGATTTAGTAGAGATTTCGCAGACTAAGTCAGATGTTATTTAGATATTATTGGAGTTTTCCTTCATTGTTAAACTAATTTCAGAGTATGGACATGTTTTCGTATTTAATTTATAATTTGAATTCCGTATTTTCCTTT
>NW_025832647.1:0-3732 GCF_002878395.1 Capsicum annuum | reverse complement strand
TTGCATATCATATTGTCAAATTGAGAATCTACGCAATTCATTATAACATGAGTCGATTTAATAATAGTATTTGATATAACGGTGGCAAATAAAGAGTCGACGTAATTCATTAAAACGTACATTCGTTCAATAATCCATTGTGAAGAGTAATTTAGTAAAGTTATTTCATATAATACTGACAATCACATACCACGAGTCAATTTAATAATAGTATTTGATACAACAGTGACCAATTAAGAGTTGACGCAATTCGTTATATCGTACGTTCGTCCAACAATCCATTGTCACGAGTTAATTTAGTAAATTTATTGCATATAATGTAGACAAATTGAGAATCAATGCAATTCATTACTACGAACATTCATTCAACAATCACATGACACGAGTCAATTCAATAATAGTATTTGATATAACCGTGGCCAATAAGAGTCGACACAATTTGTTATAACGTACATTTGTTCAACAATCCATTGTCACGAGTTAATTTAGTAAATTTATTATGTATAATGTAGACAAATTGAGAATCGATATAATTCATTACTACGTACATTCGTTCAATAATCAGATGTCACAAGTCAATTTAATAATAGTATTTGATACAGCAGTGACCAATTGAGAGTCGGTGCAATTTGTCATAACGTATTTTCATTCAACAATCCATTATCACAAATTAATTTAGTAAAGTTATTGCATATAATGTAGACAAAGTGAGAATCGACGCAATTCGTTACTACATACATTCATTCAATAATCACATTCTATGAGTCAATTTAATAATAGTATTTGATACAACGTTGACCAATTGAGAAACAACGCAATTCATTACTACGTACATTCATTCAACAATTACATGCCACGAGTTAATTTAATAATGGCATTTGATTCAAAGCTGACCAATTGAGAGGCGACGCAATTCGTTATAACGTATGTTAGTTTAACAATACATTGTCACAAGTTAATTTAGTAAATTTATTGCATATAATGTTGACAAATTGAGAATCAACGCAATTCATTACTACGTACATTCATTCAACAATCACATGCCACGAGTCAATTTAATAATAGTATTTGATACAACGATGACCAATTGAGATTCGACACAATTCGTTATAATGTTTGTTCGTTCAACAATCCATTGTCACGAGTTAATTTAGTAAATTTATCATATATAATTTAGACAAATTGAGAATTGACGCATGTCATTACTACATACATTTATTCAACAGTCACATGCCACGAGTCAATTTAATAATAGTATTTGATTCAACGGTGATCAATTGAGAGGCGAAGCAATTTGTTATAACGTACGTTCGTTCTACAATACATTATCACAAGGTAATTTAGTAAAGTTACTGTATATAATGTTGACAAATTGAGAATCGACGTAATTCATTACTATTTACATTCATTCAACAATCAAATGCCACGAGTCAGTTTAATAATAGTATTTGATATAACGGTGACCAATTGAGAGTCGACGCGATTCGTTATAACGTTCATTCGTTTGACAATCCATTGGCACGAGTTGATTTAGTAAATTTATTGCATATAATATAGACAAATTGAGAATCGACGCAATTTATTACTACGTACATTCATTCAACAATCACATGCCATGAGTCAATTTAATAATAATATTTGATACAACGGTGACCAATTGAGAGACGACACAATTTGTTATAACGTACGTTCGTTCAAAAATACATTGTCACAAGTTAATTTAGTAAAGTTATTGCATATAATGTTGACAAACTGAGAATCGACGCAATTCATTACTACGTACATTCATTTGACAATCCATTATCACGATTTATTTTAACAATAGTATCCTAAAATTTAACAATTGAGAATCAATAAATTTCATAAGGTACATTCATTCTAAAATTTTATGTCACGTAATTGATCAAAAGGACGAGCTCGGTGATTGTTACATTATTATGTTGCATGCAATGCATTAAAAGCTCTGGTAGCAAATACGGTCAAATAGCTTGTGCATATTCTTTGGGTTGGTTGTTCGATACTCCCCACCACATGCTATTTTGATAGATTTTTTTTGTATGAGCAATAATGCCTACCCTAGGTCGCATGTTCGATACTCCCCGACGCATGCTGTTTTGATTGTTTTTTTTGTATGAGCAATAATGCCTCCCCTTTCAAATATAGTTTCTTAGGTCACCTCTAAGAATACAATGTCTACTCTTTAAAATACAATTTCCTAGGTCACCTCTAAGAATACAAACCGTCAGAGTCATAATCATTCCCTTTTCCTTGCCTTTATTAATCAACAAACTCCTACAATGCACAACAAACACTCAACCAAAACCCTATTCTTCTCCCCCGACCCCCAAAGAAAATGACAACTTTCATTCAACTACATGGATGCCCTACTGATTACAATCCAGAATTTAGTATTACATTGACCAGATCATACATGAATCTAGACGGAGTGGTAATTTTTTATTTTTTCTTCAATGAGGACTCTACATCTCTTTGTTATTTTAATTTTAATTTATTCTAATTTAATTCATCCATTTTTTACCCCCCCTTTTTAGTGGATACCACAAGAGGTTAGTCAGTACTTTTTCAGCAACCCAACACTGTTAACCATTCTGCATTGTGGTACTAAAAGGGTGTATAATGCTAAAGTCGCCTGCTGCGGGTATCAGAACAGGTGGAGAATACATGACGGATGGATATATTTTATTCATGATGTGGGTTTTTAGGTAGGAGACATTTTGGACATCAGGATCTCCTACAGTGTTCCCAAACACGTCTTCATAACTGTTCATCACATAATTGATGTGTGAAGCAGTTTTCAGGACGTACAACTTTCAAATATGTGAAGAAATTCATAGTTTTAGTTCTTGAATTATGCATTGTTTTGAAAGTCCCTTTTTATTGAATTCATGTATCTACTCTTTAGTTTATTTTGAAATAATTTAATTTGAGTGCTGAGCCAAGTGAAGAAGACAATTAGAATGAAAAAAAAGAAATATCTCAATACTTTTCTAGCATTTTTTAATACTCCTATCAAGAAAATAGATCAATAACTTATTAAATTGAAAATCAAATTGTTACGAAGAAAAAATTGATAACCAATATAACTAAGAGTCGTTTTTTATTCATGTTAGTTACTTATCAATTTTTTATCAATTTAAACCAAAATCAAATCGTTAGGGAATAATAATTGATAACTAATATAACTACAAAAATTAGAAGTTATCTTCTTATAGAGAAGACAACAACAACCAAGCAATGTTAGATGTATAACTACGAACAAATAGTTTGCTTTAATCAACAAAGACATATAACTATATCCGTCAACATACACCATCTTATCAAAGTTATGCACCATTACATATGCCAACATCAACTTTTAATTCAATGAAACAAAGCGTAAATGAACATTATCACATTATATATCAAACTAATGCACAAATTAGCTTGAACCTCATTTTGCCTTTCAACTATTTTTGTTGTTTGTTGGTCTTCTTCAACAAACTCAAGATCACAGTATTGGCTTGAAGTAGAAATTCTGGATCATACAATTCAAAAAATTGTAACTAGTTCGAAATAGAGACTGAAATTCACATAAAACAAAGTTATAAAATATACTTGCTACAAAAAATAAATTAAAAACGAAGATAGAATATAAAAATTACGTACACCATAATGCATACAATTGAGGAATCTACGTCCGAAATTGTCATCAGACCTTAAAATTCTCACAAT
>NW_025832646.1:0-1304 GCF_002878395.1 Capsicum annuum | reverse complement strand
TTTGTAAGAAAGAAAGATGGCTTTTTGCGTATGTGCATTGATTACCGTTAACTAAATAAAGTCACCATCAAAAATAAGTACCCCCTTTCGAGAATAGATGATTTGTTTGACCAATTGCAAGGTGCAAGTTATTTCTCAAAGATAGACCTTCATTCCGGCTATCATCAACTCAAAGTTAGGGAGTGTGACATCCCGAAAACCACTTTATAAAATCGTTATGGCCATTTTAAGTTTCTTGTTATGTCTTTCGGGTTAACTAATTCCCCAGCAACTTTTATGGACCTTATGATTCGAGTGTTCAGACCATATCTGGATATGTTTGTCATAGTGTTCATTGATGATATACTGGTGTACTCCCGCAGTGAGGATGAATATTCTGATCATCTCCGAACTGTCTTGCAAACCCTTAGAGATCACAAGTAGTTTGCCAAGTTCAGTAAGTGTGAGTTTCTGCTAAGGTCAATTGCTTTTCTGGGTCATATCATTTCTTTCGAGGGTATTAGAGTTGATCCCCAAAAGATTGATGCTATTAGAAATTGGCCTAGACCTATTTCTCCGACTGATATCTAAAGTTTATTGAGTTTAATTGGCTATTACCGCCGTTTTATTGAGGGTTTGTCCTCTATAGCATCTCCTATAACTCGGTTGACCCAAAAGAAAGTGAAGTCCTTGTGGTCCGAATCTTATGAGAAGAGTGTTCAGAAGTTGAAGACTCGACTCACTTCCCTATCTAATCTTGGTATGTCTAGCGTCATTTGAGGATGAATGTTTCCAAGGGGGGATGATGTAACACCCGGGAAATTTTTTGTTGAAATTTTGTGCGTAAAGGTGTTGGGTTCTATCTTCTAGAATGAATAATAAATTTTCCCTATGGAATATCTTAGATTATGACCCTCCATTGCATAGAGTATCAAATAAGATTTCCAACGATATGTGGATCATCCAAAACGGACACCCGAGCGACGAGTTATGAACATTCCGATCAAACCGTGAATAGTAGTAAACAGTAAAACATGCAAGAAAAAGTACTGAGGCCTGGCGTATTTTTGCTCCAACTTTAAACGATCATAATTCCTTGTACATAATGATCTAGGTGATTTACTATATATCAATGGAAATATCTGTGAGTCCTCTTTCCAATGAAATTGGTTTCATCCAATTTGTCTATCGGAGCAAAACGTTATGGTCGATCTACTTCAGCCTATCAAAAGAGAATTTCTGAGTCAATTTCAAACGATTATAACTACTCCTACATAATGATCTGGGTGAGATACTATATATCAACGGAAAGATATGAGATTCCT
>NW_025832645.1:0-3080 GCF_002878395.1 Capsicum annuum | reverse complement strand
ACAATATCTTTTCACTCAAAAGGAGCTAAATCTCAGGCAAAGGAGATCGTTGGAGCTTCTCTAGGACTATGATATGAATCTTCACTATCACCCAGGTAAGGCTAACGTAGTTGTTGATGCTCTTAGCAGGTTGTCCATTGGGAGTCTGGCTCATGTGGAGAAAGGAAAAAGGAAATTGGTGAAGGATATTCACTATTTGGCCAATCTCAGTATTCATATTTTTGACTCCATGGATGGTGGTGTGATGGTTCAGGAAATGGTTAGGCTGTTTCTTGGTGCAAAGGTTAAGGAGAAGCAAGTGCTAGATCCTGTCTTAAGGAAAATCAAGAGTGATATTGGTGGACAAAAGGTAATGGTTTTTGAGATCAGTGGCAATGGTACTTTATGGTACCAAGGAAATTTATGTGTCCCTGAAATCGATGGGTTATAGCAAAGGATTTTTGATGAGGTGTATGAATCGTGCTATGTTGTTCATCCCGATTCAACAAAATTATATCATGATCTCAAGGAGATATACTAGTGAAATAAAATAAAAAGGGATGTGGCTGATTTCATAGCAAAGTGCATGGTGTCTCAACAAGTTAAAGTTGAGCACATGAGGCCTGGTGGGTTGTATCAAGAAATTGATTTACCCGAATAGAAATAGGAGATAATCAATATTGATTTCGTTACTGGTCTTCCTCGATCTCAGAACTTATTTGATTTGATTTGGGTCATCGTGGATAGGATGACAATGTCTTCTTACTTCTTGCCAGTGAGGACTACCTTTTCGATGGAGGACTATGCGAAGTTGTATCTTCAGGAGATTGTGAAGTTGTATGGGGTACCATTTCGATTATATCTGGTCGTGGTATACAGTTTTAATCTCATTTCTGGCAGTCTTTTTAGAAGGGATTAGGGACTAAGGTTGGTCCGAATACTGCTTTTCATCCACAGATGAATGGGCAAGAAAAGGGGACTATTCAGATGTTGGAAGATATGCTCCGGGCATGCGTAATTGAATATGGTGGTAGTTGGGTTGAGCGTCTTTCTTTGGTAGAGTTTTCTTACAATAATAACTATCATTCTAGTATTGCTATGGCCCCTTTTGAGGCATTGTATGGTAAGAGGTGTAGATCTCTTATTGGTTGGTTCGAGCTTGGTAAGGCGGATATGTTTGGTCTAGATTTGGTTTATCAAGCTATGGAAAAGGTAAAGGTGATTCAGGATAGGTTTAAGGCTGCCCAAAGTTGCTAAAAGTCCTATACATATGTAAGGTTTAGACACTTGAAGTTTGAGGTTGGGGATAGGGTGTTCTTAAAGGTATTTCCCATGAAGGTAGTAATGCAGTTCGGTAAGAAAGGGAAGCTCAGTCCACGGTTTATTGGTCCTTATGCAATTTTTTGGAGGATTGGTAATGTAGCTTATGAATTGGAGTCACCTTCTACTGTGAGCTCCATTCATCCTGTATTTCATGTCTCTATGTTGAGGAAGTGTCTTGGTGATCCTTCTTTGGTTGTTCCTTTGGAAGGATTGGATATCTTGGATTCTCTCTCTTATAAAGAGGTCCTGGTTGAGATATTGGATCGGCAGGTTCATCGGTTTCAGACCAAGGATTTTGCTTTGTTTAAGGTTTTATGGATGAACCATAAGGTGAAAGAGGATACATGGGAAGTGGAGGAGGACATGAAGTCCAAGTATCCGTATTGTTTTCTACTCCTGGGATTTGTACGAAAGGTATGTTCTTTATCATACTTTTGTTTTATCACTTCATTAATGAAAAGATTAATATCCTTGCATGTTTATTTTCTAACTTGGTTAAAGGTTTGATTGATATTTGATAATGCAAATGAATTATGCTTATGTTTACCCTTCCTTGTCCGTTATTCAGGGATGAATGATCCTAGTGGGGAAGACTGAAACAACCTGGAATCTGGACCATAGAAAATTTCCTGGAATTTTAGCTTTTAGGAAGGATACGACTGGGGGGAATGAGTCATACACTTGGGTATGGGTGGTATGGACCAGTCGTAAGCTGACTAGTATTGGTTAATGGGTTGGATTTGTCTACTGAAATGGGTATGATTTGTTTGATACGAGTCGTACCGGTGGGTATAGGTTGGTTGGTCACTTTACTTATTCTTAGACTTAGTGACTTAGGTTGGATCTGAGTATGAGTGGCTCACCATGAGTCTTAAACCAAGGTACGAGTCATACCATGGACTCGTATGATAGACAGTGTTCAATCCTCTTCTAGTTCTATTATGCCAAGGGTACGGTTTATGGATACTAGTCATATAATTGGTTACAACTTAGGTTTGGGTGAATCGTACCTTAGACAGTGGTTGGTCCAAGGGGGAGGCCTAGGATACGAGTGGTGAGTACCACTCATACATGGAGGGTACAATCCATGTGGCTCTTTCGTACCCTGTGAAGGAAATTAAATTTAGTTTAAGTGAGGGCAATCTGCATATTTCCCCACTTAACCTATCAAGGCCCCACAACTTTTAATCCATTTGGGAGGTTATTTTCCCTGTTATTCTATTCTTTAATACTTAGAAAACACTTTTAAGTCATCTCTAAAGCTCTTGGGAAAAGGAAGCTAGGGTTTCATCTTAAGGATTAATTTGGGGCTTGTATGGTGATTTCTTTCCATCATGGTTTAAGGCATCTTTTCTTCTCTCATTGTTAGTTCCAACTAAAGGCATGGATTTTATAAAATGTTTTCATGATTTTTTGGGTTTTCAAATATAATTTAGGGGTTTTGGTTATAAATGCTTGATTATGATTTTTCGATGTTTTTATTACGCTTTTATACGTATTAATGGTGGTTTTGGATAACTGGTTGCATGAGAATGGTTGTTTGGTAATTGGTTTTGGTTTTCGAAATACTATGCCTCCAATATGTTTGATAAATTGCCTATGATGATGATTTTACTATGTTATAGGATTTTTAATGGAACTATTTCTTGTTTTACACTTGGTAATGGAACACTAAATTGTTTAAATGGTTTTGGAATGTTTAAGTGGAATGGTTATGGTTAATAAACATTCTTGTGGGGTACAATGGAATCCCCCAAGCCAACATAATGGAACACTTG
>NW_025832644.1:0-1640 GCF_002878395.1 Capsicum annuum | reverse complement strand
GGAGTTATGATCATTTAAAGTTGGAGCAAAAATACGCCAGGCCTCAGTACTTTTTCCTGCATGTTTTACTGTTCACTACTATTCACTGTTCGATCAGAATGTTCATAACTCGTCGCTCGGGTGTCCGTTTTGGACGATCCACATATAGTTGGAAATATTATTCGATACTCTACGCAATGGTGGGTCATAATCTAAGACATTTTGCACGAAAAATTTATAATTCATTCTAGAAGATAGAACCCAACACGTTTACGCACAAAATTTCAACAAAAAATTTTCAGGGGTATTACATCATCCCCCCTTGGAAACATTCATCCTTGAATGATGCTAGACATGCCAACATTAGATAGGGAATAGAGCATACAGCTTAAACCATTCGTTAGACTCATCACCACATCGTTTCTCACTCTGAATGCAACATAGAATGCATAAATTCAAGAAACTATAGCTGAACTGCTGCAACTTTTATCAAAAATGGATGATTTAGGATAGAACGGTACCTTCGGCTTGATGAGAGTTCGCGAAAAATAGGTGCGGGTACTTGGATCATATATCCGCCTCAGCTTCCCAAGTTGTACCCTCAACAGATTGGTTTCGTCACAACACCTTGACCAAGGAAAGTTCTTTGTTCCTTAGTCATCGAACACTGAAATCAAGAATTTCAACAGGATTCTCATCAAAAGAAAGATTTTCTTGAATGTCAGCACTCCCAGAGGAATCCACCGCCCCAGCACCGCTAATATGCTTTCTAAGCATGGAGACATGGAATATTGGATGAACAGAGGACAACTCGGAAGGCAACTCGACTTCATAACCTACCTTACCAACACGGCTAAAAATTTTGTAAGGACCAACATAATGGGGACTAAGCTTTCCCTTCTTTCCGAATCTCCTCACCCCCCTCATGGGTGAAATTTTTAGATACACTAGGTCACTAACTTCAAACTCAAGGTCGCTCCTTCTAACATCCGCATATGACTTCTGACGACTCTGTACAGTTTTCAAACTCTCCCTAATCAACTTAACTTTTTCCATAGCCTCAAATACCAAATCAGGACCACTCGCAGCCGCTTCACCCACCTCTAACCAACCTATGGGTGATCTATGCTTCCTCTCATATAAGGCTTCAAACGGAGCCATGCCAATACTAGAGTGAAAACTGTTATTGTAAGCAAACTCTATCAACGGTAAATGATCATCCCAACTTCCCTTAAAGTCAAGTGCACAAGCTTTCAACATATCCTCTAAGGTCTGGATGGTCTGCTTAGACTGACCATCAGCCTGCGGATGAAAAGCAGAACTCAAAAGCACTTGGGTACCAAGACCCTTCTGAAAAGCTTTCCAAAATTTCAAAGTGAACTAAGTACCCCTATCTGAAATGATAGACAAGGGAACTCCATGCAGTTTGACTAGCTCTCGAATATACAATCTAGCGTAATCGTCAGCAGTATATGAAGTATGAACAGGCAAGAAATAAGCAGACTTAGTCAACCTATCAACCACAACCCAAATGGAATCATGATGGCGTCGGGAAAGAGGTAAACCAATCACGAAGTCCATATTTATCTCTTCCCACTTCCAGGTGGGAATACGAAACTCTTGCATCATACCACCAGGTCTTTGGTGTTAAATCTTAACCT
>NW_025832643.1:0-2955 GCF_002878395.1 Capsicum annuum | reverse complement strand
TTCATGATATCCGAACTTAAGCTATGATTCCATAGACTTTAGTCAGCCATGTGACTCAGGAAAACCTCATGATCTTAGTCAGTTGTCAGATATCAGTAACATTCCGCTAGTCAATGGAATTCAGTAAGATTAAGTTATGCACAGTCAGTTATTCCTGTCCAGTCCCTCCAGATGGGAGTAGAGGTTAGCACCGAGTGAACTCAAGGATGGGAACTCACCCACCAGTTCAGGGTGTGATTCTTAGTAGTCATCCTTGTGTTCCAAAACTACATAGCCAGCGTAGGTTGAGACATCTTAACCCATCAGATTAGGGTTGATGAGATGGCTTAACCGGTCCATTTAGGGTTCCCACTGTTCTCATTGAGTATCCGCCAGATAAGGGTCACTCACAAGCTATCCTTACCCGTGGCACAATATTAACACCCCTCCAGTCGGGGCAGAGATTGGACCCCAGCTTAGCCATAATCGCATACATAGGGCATGTCGGTTAAACACTACTTCCTATAGTTTCAGTATCAGTCTTAGTAAAAGAACTCAGGGTGTTCTTCAGATTTCAGTATATACAAGACTATCAGATACAGTCATCCATGTTATCAATTTCAGTATCAGTCATGAAAGTTATCAGTAAACTATGTATTAGCTTATAGGTCATGCTACATGTATTCACGATCCCAGTTTCTATATATATGTGTTTGCACTCCCACGGTCATATTAGTCAGTCAGTGTTGTTCATGCATGAAACCCTTTATGTTCAGCCTACCTTCCTCGTATACTCAGTACTCCAGTTGTACTGATGCATTTGTGCTATGGTGCTTTCTTTTCATGTTACACCATAAGTTTCGAGACACGAGCTCCAGCCCAGCAGTAGTGGTAGCATTCCAGTCACAGAGACACAAGGGGACCTCATTGATTGAGGACAATATGATTTGATTCATTTATTTATTTCTTCAGTTCAGTTTTATGGAGTTAGTTAGAGACATGTTCCTTCAAATCCTTATTTAGATAGTTTAGAGGCTTTAAAATTTATGTTCAGATTTACGTTCAGATTGAGTTGTTTTGGGTATTTTCACCCACATGATTGTATTCAGTTGAACCTTATGGCCTTACAGTTCTATGTATTTCGCATTATTATATCATAATTTATAGTATACAGGTACAGATATCAATCATGGGTTAGCTTATGGTCCCTCTGGGTCATAAGCACCGTGTAGCATTTCGGTTCAACAAATCGGCGTGTTACAAACTTGGTATCAGATCCTAAGGTTCAATAGAGTCCTAGAAAGTCTGAAAGTCGTATCTAGTAGAGTCTTGTACATGGGTGTGTAGCGCGCCACATTTATGTGCGGAAGGCTATAAGATGTTTTATGAACAGTCCCCTTTCTTCATTATTCATGTCATGCTAGTGAGCATAATCACAAGTTAAACTCTCAGTCTAATCCATTCTTCTCTTATTCCAGACCGTGGCCCCAAAGAGAAGAAACCAGCCAACTCCTCAGCCCGAAGATCCTTTGGGCGAACATATTTCCCATGCGGAGTTTAGACCCATATTTACCATACTTTCTCAGTCCATGGCTGCACAGAATAAATGGCCACCAGTTATTTTGGCCAATCCAGTGGCCAATCCCAAAGCATCTAGGGTTCAGGACTTTACCCGAATGAACCCTCCATCTTTCCATGGGTCTAAGTCTGATGAGGACAGTCAGGAGTTCATTGACCAAGTCCAGAAGGTCATTGAAATCATGGGTGTTACTTCTATTGAGAGTGCTAAGTTAGCCGCCTACCAATTACAGAATGTTGCTCATGATTGGTACAAATAGTGGAAGTCTGAGAGGTTAGATGATACAGGCCCTATCGAGGGGAGGAATTTGTCACAACCTTCTTAGATAGATTCTTTCCCCAAGAGCTGAGGAAAGCGAAGGTTCTTCAGTTCATCAACCTCAGGTAGGCGAATATGAAGGTTAGGGAGTATTCTCTTAGATTTACTCAGCTAGCCAGGTATGCTCCTCATGTGGTTGCAGACAATAGAGCTAAGATAAGCAAGTTCGTGTCAGGGATCAACGATAGCATGGTAAATGAGTGTAGGTCTACGATGCTGATTGGTGATATGACCTTATCCAGACTCATGACCCATGCCCAGTAAGTAGAAGAGCAGAAGTTTAAGACTAGGGAGAGGCAGAACAAGAGAGCAAGGTCAGGTAATTTCAACTTTTCTCACCCTAAGTCAGATGGAGGAATCCATTCATAGTTTTACTCTAAGTCAGCCGTTCCACCTCCTTTCTCTGCCAGCGCTCCAGTGCCGAAGTTTAGAGACGGTAATAGAGACAAAGCGCCAGGCTCTAAATCTCAGGGCAGTGTTAGCAGTGCCCGAATAAATCCCCTTTGTTAGACTTGTGTTAAGAACCACAAGGGCATTTGAAGAGCCGGTAGTGATGTCTGTTTTGGTTGTGGCAAGTGATGTTGGGCGTATTTATACGTCTAAGCACCATAATTTACCCATGTTTTAGCTAAGTTTTGAGGATAAAATACATAATTCTTGCACTTTTAGTCTATTTTTAGTTAAGTGAGCTGACCTATATGATTAGCATGCTTTTCAGGTACTAATGAGGAAGATTACAGCACTTTGGGGACCTGTGGACAGCAAAGAAAAACTTCACATAAAAAGGAAAGCAGCTCTTGGACTGAATGTGATGCATGAGAACTTTTTCCCGGGCAAACTCAATATTTTTAAATAGTTAAGGATGCAGTAGTAATTTATTAGAGAAGGATGTTATTAAAAGCATGATTGCTGAATTTTTAGTTCATTATTCACATTTTGTATTATTGAAAAATAGGAGAAAGCGGCTTAGCTTGAGGACAGAGAGAGAGAAACGTGTTTCTCTCTTATTTTCGCTAGTCATCTTTATCACTAAGATCATTCTAAGTTTTGGTATGATGAATATTTCTAGTTTGATTTCT
>NW_025832642.1:0-1494 GCF_002878395.1 Capsicum annuum | reverse complement strand
GCTAGACTAAATTTTTCAAAGAGGGAGGAGGTATAAAAATAATGTAGAAGTGTATGTATTAAATATAAATGTTTAAAATTATCTAAAGATGTATGTATATTAAATATATAAATAAAACATGTTATTATAAAAAATGTAAAAACTATGTATGAAAATACATGCGAAAAGAAAAGTATTTTATGTTGTGTGAAAGAAAGTATATCTTGATATATCATGAATAGAAAGAGAAAAATAATGTTCTTTGTTTGATTAAAGTTTATGAAAAAGTAAAGATTTACTTTAACAAAAAGATCACAATGTTTATGATGTCAAAGTATGTAAACTAATTTGATTAATTTAATTTATTAGTGTAAACATTAACGACCTAAGTTTTCATAAACGCGAGGTGAAGTTGTATCCGCCCAACACCCCAAAAATAAAGTTTTCACTATAATAACATTTGTACAGATATAAAAATACAATACAAAATTAAAAGGGCCTCTTTGAATGCAACTCTCGACGAGCAATCCAAATAACCTGTATAAACACTTGTAAAAATGTTAGTAACGAATAAATAATAATCAAAATAAATTGAACAAGTACGTGTGCATATAAATATTTAAAAAGATATTTTTTTTGTTTAAAAGTGGGCTCAAATAAAGTCATGATTGCGAAATGGTTGTTCAATTAATTGACCGTCCTAAATCGCCCAGCCAAGATATGAACTGTAAAATCTTGTGTTGTTATAAAGTTTCACCATCGCCCAAAAAATATTTATTTATTACGTATGCATACGTAAAAAGTCCTTCTTTTGTTTACGGAGGCCTCAAAATTAATAATAATTTTTTCATTGGCCAAATGTGTCGTATCCATTCACTATCAATGTAAATAATTGAGAAGGACAAAAATCGTCCACAAATCACTCCAATAGCAGCAAACTCAAGGGAAACAAAAATGGTCAATAACAGTGGTAATAAAATAGCAAAGCAAACAGAGACAAACACACTATCTAATTAATTTAAATATCCATCCAAACGGTTTTGACCAAATTGTGTAGTAAAGAAAAAATATTAGAGAAAAGGGACGGCTCGTAGCTGTTTCTCGGTGTTGGTAGCGGCTGTTGTAGTGGTTTATGACGGCAGATCTGGGAAGAAATTTGATGCTCACCGGTCATCACCTCCGGCGAGCTTGCGGCAAGACGTAAAGGGAAAGCTTGTAGCGTGGGGGGTGGTATTGTTGGGCGGCTGTTTTGGGGAAGAAAACCGTATGGAGGTGGCGCGTGAGATCAGATGAACTGTTGGTATCTACGGAGAAGACGAAATTTTAAAAATGGAAACTATGTAGTAGGCGTCTGCATATATATTTATATGTGTGTTATTGCTGTTAATGGTAAAAAATAAAACAAAAATGGAGGTTGTTTTTCTATGTATCCGCGTGTTTGTGTGTTTATATATATATATATTTTTTTTGTGTTTTTGAAGAGAAAAATGGAATAAATAAAATATGCTTGTATAT
>NW_025832641.1:4170-4972 GCF_002878395.1 Capsicum annuum | reverse complement strand
AAGTTTTAACAAGTAACTTTTGATAAATTTAAGCAAGAATATAAACGGAAAAAAAAAAAGGAATTAAAGGAATTGTAGTGAGAAAAAAAATGGATATATCTTTAAATGCTTTTCACTAATAAGAAACATAATAATTAAAAGACATGAATGAATACAGTTTCGGTTCCATCAATACAACTCAACCAAGGCTATTAATCGATGTACAAACGGAGTATTTACAATTCATCGAAGCCTCAATTAATATCCTCAATTAAGAACCCACAAAACTTAACTTTTTCTTTTTATCAGATTTTGATGTTTTGGTGGCTGCTTAGCGGTGTTTCGGATGGCCATTTTCAAAAAGAAATAGAACTCTTCAATATTAAACCTTCACATTTTTACTTAGCAAACAGTTTATTCGAAACTGTAACAAACACTTAACTTTAAATGTATAAGAAATCACAGATTACTGTTCCAACTTTACTCTAAATTTAACTACGCATGCTAAATGATACAAAAAGTCCCCAAAAAAATAAAAAAAAGTAAAGGTTATTCATGCTTCAATTCACAATGAAACTTATAAAATATATAGTGTAGAATTAGATAAAGAAAACCTGAATGATGAATTAACTAAAAGAGAAGCACGAATGATGTCACCAGAAACTTCAGACGGAATTCCAACTTCAGACCTTGAACTGTGAAAATATTCTCTTTTTTATGATTCTCTATGTCTGATCTCTTTTTCTTTTTACTGTCTATTTTTCTCTCAGTTTCTGTTTTCTTTCTGATGAAAAATACGTAGTTTGTAGGTATGCAGAATTTG
>NW_025832641.1:902-4070 GCF_002878395.1 Capsicum annuum | reverse complement strand
ATATATATATATATATATATATATTTTAATTATTTTTAATTAAATACAATAATAATAATAATAATAATAATAAATAAAGATAATAATAATAATAAATAAATGAAAAAATAAAATATTAATAATAATTAGTTAATTTATATTTAATAAAACATAATAACAATTTGTAAATAGATAAATATAAATATAATAAAATAGTATTTAAACTACTAATTTATTTATTAAAAATTTATAAAAGGAAAATATTTTTTATTTTTAAATATTATTTTTAAAATTAGAATAATAAATAATAATAATATATATATCTTGAAGCTAACTTTAATTAGGTATTTATTTTTTAACTAAAAATTTATTAAAAATAAAAATAAGAATCAAAATAATATATGATTAAATATTTAATATCAAAATATATATATATTTTTTACACTCGGGAAGGGTCAAAAATCACGTGCACACACACACACATATATATATATATATATTTCACACACACACACACACACACACACACACACACATATATATATATATATATATATATATTTCTGTGTATCAGAAAACGAATTTAAAACTTAATTTCTTTATATTCATGTATCAGAATAAGAAATATATATTGAATGTATCAGAAATCATTGATTACTTCTGTCAGAAATAGTTTTATGTATTAGAATGCATGTAATATCTCTGTTAAAAACTATCTATGTATCAGAAATAATATTTACAGTTTCATTTGTTTAATTGTACATTATGGTACATAATAGAATGTATATGGACGAAATTTATCAATCTGATACATAAAAATCATATCTTTGGTAATAGGTCTCTTTTCGCAATTTTTTTTTCTCTTTGCAACATCAACAACAGATTTATGAAGAAGTACGTTAATGGAGGTTGTTTGTGAAATTTTTCTGGCGGCCAATGGCTATAACAGACATACTACGACTTTTTTTGGGTCTCTTTTCACAACTTTTTATTTTCTCTTTATAACATCAACAACAGACTTATGAAGAAATACGTTAAGAGAGGTTGTTTGTGAAATTTTTCCTGCGGTCATTGGCCATAACACAGATACAACGACTTTTTTTTCGGCTTATTTTTGAAATTTTGTCAATGAGAGTTAATTGCAGATGAATTTATTGCTAACTTTTATTATTTACATAATGATTAATGATTTAATAGTCATGTTTACTAAGGAAAACAAAATTTTCCTTATCTGCAACAATGTCAACGTGATTTAGGGCTTAAAAATAGGAGTTATGTGTTATGTATCAAATAAAAAACTTGTTTAGAAATTTAGAAGAGATTTTTGTAATTAATTTAGTGGAATGGGATTTTAAGTAATATAGAATACTCAGGGTGTTGTTTTACGTAATTTCCAATAATAATACCATCAAATAAATTCACAAATTAATAATTTCTTCATTTCTGCTTCACCTGTTACTCCAAACAAACAGCTATGCCAATTCCTACCTTAATCTCTATCCCCATATTGCCCTCTTCCCCACACCCAAAATAGTAGTTGCATTTTTCAAAGGTAAGTATAATAAATTCTTGTGGTTCGATACTTTTCTGAAACTCATGCATAACAGGAGCTTTAGTACATTGAGCTTTGAAAAGAGGATAAATTTGGAATTTATGGTTTCTGAGGTGAATTGGGTTTGTTTTGGGTGAGGGGAAGAGGGCAATATGGGGATAGAGATTAAGGTAGGAATTGGCATAGCTGTTTGTTTGGAGTAACAGGTGAAGCAGAAATGAAGAAATTATTAATTTGTGAATTTATTTGATGGTATTATTATTGGAAATTACGTAAAACAACACCCTGAGTATTCTATATTACTTAAAATCCCATTCCACTAAATTAATTACAAAAATCTCTTCTAAATTTCTAAACAAGTTTTTTATTTGATACATAACACATAACTCCTATTTTTAAGCCCTAAATCACGTTGACATTGTTGCAGATAAGGAAAATTTTGTTTTCCTTAGTAAACATGACTATTAAATCATTAATCATTATGTAAATAATAAAAGTTAGCAATAAATTCATCTGCAATTAACTCTCATTGACAAAATTTCAAAAATAAGCCGAAAAAAAAGTCGTTGTATCTGTGTTATGGCCAATGACCGCAGGAAAAATTTCACAAACAACCTCTCTTAACGTATTTCTTCATAAGTCTGTTGTTGATGTTATAAAGAGAAAATAAAAAGTTGTGAAAAGAGACCCAAAAAAAGTCGTAGTATGTCTGTTATAGCCATTGGCCGCCAGAAAAATTTCACAAACAACCTCCATTAACGTACTTCTTCATAAATCTGTTGTTGATGTTGCAAAGAGAAAAAAAAATTGCGAAAAGAGACCTATTACCAAAGATATGATTTTTATGTATCAGATTGATAAATTTCGTCCATATACATTCTATTATGTACCATAATGTACAATTAAACAAATGAAACTGTAAATATTATTTCTGATACATAGATAGTTTTTAACAGAGATATTACATGCATTCTAATACATAAAACTATTTCTGACAGAAGTAATCAATGATTTCTGATACATTCAATATATATTTCTTATTCTGATACATGAATATAAAGAAATTAAGTTTTAAATTCGTTTTCTGATACACAGAAATATATATATATATATATATATATATGTGTGTGTGTGTGTGTGTGTGTGTGTGTGTGTGAAATATATATATATATATATGTGTGTGTGTGTGCACGTGATTTTTGACCCTTCCCGAGTGTAAAAAATATATATATATTTTGATATTAAATATTTAATCATATATTATTTTGATTCTTATTTTTATTTTTAATAAATTTTTAGTTAAAAAATAAATACCTAATTAAAGTTAGCTTCAAGATATATATATTATTATTATTTATTATTCTAATTTTAAAAATAATATTTAAAAATAAAAAATATTTTCCTTTTATAAATTTTTAATAAATAAATTAGTAGTTTAAATACTATTTTATTATATTTATATTTATCTATTTACAAATTGTTATTATGTTTTATTAAATATAAATTAACTAATTATTATTAATATTTTATTTTTTCATTTATTTATTATTATTATTATCTTTATTTATTATTATTATTATTATTATTATTGTATTTAATTAAAAATAATTAAAATATATATATATATATATATATAT
>NW_025832641.1:0-802 GCF_002878395.1 Capsicum annuum | reverse complement strand
CAAATTCTGCATACCTACAAACTACGTATTTTTCATCAGAAAGAAAACAGAAACTGAGAGAAAAATAGACAGTAAAAAGAAAAAGAGATCAGACATAGAGAATCATAAAAAAGAGAATATTTTCACAGTTCAAGGTCTGAAGTTGGAATTCCGTCTGAAGTTTCTGGTGACATCATTCGTGCTTCTCTTTTAGTTAATTCATCATTCAGGTTTTCTTTATCTAATTCTACACTATATATTTTATAAGTTTCATTGTGAATTGAAGCATGAATAACCTTTACTTTTTTTTATTTTTTTGGGGACTTTTTGTATCATTTAGCATGCGTAGTTAAATTTAGAGTAAAGTTGGAACAGTAATCTGTGATTTCTTATACATTTAAAGTTAAGTGTTTGTTACAGTTTCGAATAAACTGTTTGCTAAGTAAAAATGTGAAGGTTTAATATTGAAGAGTTCTATTTCTTTTTGAAAATGGCCATCCGAAACACCGCTAAGCAGCCACCAAAACATCAAAATCTGATAAAAAGAAAAAGTTAAGTTTTGTGGGTTCTTAATTGAGGATATTAATTGAGGCTTCGATGAATTGTAAATACTCCGTTTGTACATCGATTAATAGCCTTGGTTGAGTTGTATTGATGGAACCGAAACTGTATTCATTCATGTCTTTTAATTATTATGTTTCTTATTAGTGAAAAGCATTTAAAGATATATCCATTTTTTTTCTCACTACAATTCCTTTAATTCCTTTTTTTTTTTCCGTTTATATTCTTGCTTAAATTTATCAAAAGTTACTTGTTAAAACTT
>NW_025832640.1:0-3241 GCF_002878395.1 Capsicum annuum | reverse complement strand
CCCTATACATTTACAAGTTTATGACTTTCAAGTGTTTGATGAAATGCTTCATTGATTGTATTGGAAGTGATTGGCTATTGTCATGTTATTCAAGAATTGCCATGTTTTATTAATTTATGCTATCATGTCCTGGGGGTATTTAATACCTAACAATTTAGCTGATTACCTAGAGCCAGTATCAGTTTCAAGATACTCTCAGTCAAGCCATGATCCATAGAACTCAGTTAGTCATAGAACTTAGAAAAATTTAGTAATCTCAGTATCAATCTAGTCAGACTCAGTAATTAAATTCAGAACTCAGTAGCTTTAGTCAGTTAATAGAATTCAGCAATAATCCATCAGTTAATGGAACTCGGTTAACTCAGTTAGATCAGTCATGTAACATGATTAGTAATAGATTTAGCCCAGTCGAGTGCAGTCTAAGAATCAATTCAGTGTCTATTAAGTTGGGAGTAGGATTCAGCACCGAGCGAGAGTAGGGGTAACGACTTCCCCATCAGTTAGGTAGAGTCGTTAGTAGCAGCCTCTGTACTCCAAAATTGCATAGCCAGTGCAGGAGGAGGAGTCACCTATCAGATTAAGGCTTGTCTATCTCCCAGGGGTCACCCATCATATGAGGCTTTAGTTTAGGGTCACCCGTTAGATAGGCTTGACCACAATAGTATCTTTACCCATGGCATAGTTCTGACACCCTTCCAGCTGGGTTTATAGGTTGGACCCTACTAGTTTATATAAGGGGCATATTGGTTAAATGATTACCTTCTACAGTCTCAGTTTTAGGCTCAATCTTCAGAATAGAACTTAGTTCAGTATTACAAAATTCAGGACTGTCAGATACAGTCACTCAGCTTAGTGAAGAACTTAGATAGTTTTATAGATTTAGGATTGTTAGATTCAGCCAATTAGTATCAGTGTAAGTAGATTCAGGGATCACCCGCTAGATAGGCCTGATCTCATGGGTCTCCCATTAGATAGGATTGACCCCACAATAGTTATCAGTAATCCAGTACTAGTAGACCCAGTTATCAGTAGTATAGACCCAGTTATCAGTAGTATAGTGTCAGTAAACTCAGACAACAATTAGACTTTATTCAGAACTCAGTATTTAGTATCATTACGACTTCAGTTATAGTTTATGTACTCATGCATGTGTTTTCACTCAGTTATGTTCACGTTACTTAGTCAGTTATAGTTCATGCATATGAACCCTTTCATTCAGCCTTACCTCATCTAGCATACCAGTACATTCTCATGTACTAACACATACTTTCTTGCACTATGGTTTTTTGGACCATAGGTTTAGATGCATGGGATCTAAAGCACCCTTAGTAGTTTAGACTCAGCCAGCAGCAGTAGACTTAGTAGTGAGTCCTAATCATTTGAGGATATTCCTTATTTCATTATTACATTAGATTCAATACTTAAGTAGATAGAGTTAGTTAGTGGATTGTCCCATCAACTCTATAGTTTAGAAAGTTTAGAGGATTTTTAGACTAGAGTATTTTAGACAGTTGTTTTAGTTTTTGTATTGTTATACCTAGTTCAGGCATTGTTTTATTTAGTTTGAACCTTATGGCAAGTTTTTCACTAGATTTTTGTATATTTTAGTATTATTATATAGTTATTGCAGCAGGTACCAGTCATGGGTCAGCTTGTGGTCCTTTAGGATTATGAACATTATGTATCATCCAGGGTTCAGAATCTGGGGCGTTACAAACTTGGTATCAGATCCTAAGGCTCAACAGTGTCGTAGGAAGTATGAAAGCCGCATCTAGCAGAGTCTTGTGCATGGGTGTGTTGCGCGCCACACTTATGGACAGGAGGCTATGAGATGTTTTAGAAAAAGTTTCCCTTCTTTTAGTATTTATGTTGTGCAAGTGAGCATAAGTTTGTCAGTAATACCAGCAATTCAGTTTTGCAGTCAGGCAGCCAAATTTGTATGGTTTGTTTTCCCATCTTTCCATCTAGTCATACTGCCAGAAATCTCAGAAATATAACTATCCCAAGATAAAAAGTCCCAGTAGTTGCAAGATCAGCTCAGTTCATGAATCATGCCTTAGTTTCAGATCTCAAATGTTCAGTTATGATTCAGTTTGTAAGTATTTCATGCATAATCTTAGTCTTTCCTCAGTACTTCATCCAAGTCGATATCTTTAGTGGAATATAATGTCCTAAGGGGGAGATATACTATAATTCACCCGAGATTTCATGTCCTAAACCTTCTATCTTTCCTTTATGTAACAATATCCAGCTTGAAATAATGGATACTCATAAGTTGACTCTCTTATTATAATCTCAGCCATAAAACCATTCTCATGTCATTGCATGTATTCAAGAAAATTAGTTTAGTTCATGATGTTCAGTTTATGTATCATGTTACAAACTTAGTTATGTTCCCAAGTTCCCATTCATGCATGTTCAGTATATGATCTCAGATTCTTCAGACTCACTGCTTAACCAGCCTCATTCGAGGATGGATGTTCCCAAGGGGGAGATATTGTAATACCCCTAAAAATCCAAACCAATATTAGAGTCATGTTTCAAGCTCATGTATAGTAACTCATGGTTATTTTATAGTTTTATGAGTAAGTTGGATGTATATTAAGGCCACAAAAAAATCCCAGCTATCAGACGAATCAAAGCATCCCTTACTATTTGAATTCTTAATAAAGATATTACCATAGTAAACTTCAAATAAGCATATCTTTTATCCTACAAAGAATTTTTGAGATCATGACCCACTAAAATATATATAGTTAATTATCTTTCGAATGATACCAATTTTTCCCAAATTCGATATCGGAGCTAAAAGTTATACCTATTTTACTTTAGCATCTCAGCCTGACAACTAAGTGAATACCTGAGCTGATGGGCCATCACATATCTGATGACTTATCAGCCCAATTCGTCAGACTTAGGCAGAAAACTATCAATTTCAGCTTCAAAGTAACCACCTGAGCTGATGGGCCATCACATATCTGACGACTTATCAGTCTTGGTCATCAACTAAGAATTTCAGCAACTGGGAAGTGGTTTCGTAGGGGAATTTTAGTCTTTTTCCTCACCCTAAACCATTCCCCCATGACATAAAACACCATAAACATGAAATTCAGCCTCAATTCACTAAAATATACTCACTTTCTCTCAAACTCTCTTAAGAACAAGCCTTAGGGTTTCAATAGAAGATTCAAATCTGAAGAATTTAACTGCCAATATTCTTAAAGTCAAGAATTAAGGCATG
>NW_025832639.1:0-1195 GCF_002878395.1 Capsicum annuum | reverse complement strand
TTCATGCTTCCCATCTATCAAAATCAACCACATTGTGGATTTCTTTCGCATTCGAGTTTAAAACAACTCCATTAAGATCAAAAGATCAAATCATTCAAAATATCTCAAATATTCAACATCAACATGCCTATAACACACACTTTCTTAAAAGAACACAATTTCCAATGGGGATTCACGACCCAAATATCAAAATCATGATAAATATCGGTCAAGATTCATGCTTTATATCTCCACACATGTAAATTCATCTTTCAAAATCATAAACATCAAGATTTCATAATAATCACCATATAGTATGGGTTCATTCTTCAAATTTATAAAAATCAAATAAAAATCATGCCTTTGTAAAGAAAATTACTTTTGTGGACAAGAACGAAAGAGAGTTCTTGTTGAAAAACTCCACATACCTTGAATGATGAATTTAGATCAATACTCATTTTTGAGATGTTAATTGTGCCTTTGAATGATGGTTCTTGAAGTTCTTGAACTAGGAACTTGGAATCTTGAATAAATTTGCAGAATTAATGGTGAACTTTGGAGGTTCTTGAAATTGGATGTAGGAGCTTAGGGTTTTCTTTTTGAGGGAATTTTATAAAATATAACATATAATGCTTCTAATAGGCTTTAATATAGGGTTTGGATGGATTTTGGGTGAGGGGGAATGACCAAAACACCTCTAAAAATCAAAAAAATTCTCGAATCTGTCCTTTGATGGACTGTTTTGATAGTCTTAAGTAGATCAACCATAACCTTTTACTCCCATATTCAAATTGGATGAAACCATTTTCATTAGAAAGAGGACTCTCATATCTTTCCGTTGATATATAGTATCTCACCCCGATCATTGTGTATGAGGAGTTATGATCGTTTAAAGTTGACCCAAAAATTCGCTTTTGATAGGCTGAAGTAGATCGACCATAACTTTTTTCTCCGTTAGACAAATTAGATGAAACCAATTTCATTGGAAAGAGAACTCGCAGAGCTTTATGTTGATATATAGTAGATCACCCAGATCATTATGTATAAGGACTTATGATCGTTTAAAGTTGGAGCAAAAATATGCCAAGCCTCAGTACTTTTTCCTGCACGTTTTACTGTTCACTACTATTCACGGTTCAATTGGAATGTTCATAATCTAAGACATTCCGCATGAAAAAGTTATAATTCATTCTAGAAGATAGAACCCAACACGTTT
>NW_025832638.1:0-1693 GCF_002878395.1 Capsicum annuum | reverse complement strand
TGCAGCCAGAATTTGAGATTTCACGAGGATGAATCCACCAGAGTTCTGTGGGTTGAAGGCAGGTGAGGACCCATAGCCGTATCTTGAGGAGGTGAAGAAGATCACCCAGGTCATGCATATTTCTAAAGAAGAGAGTGTACAGCTAGCCTCTTATAGGCTAAAAAATATTGTTTATGACTGGCTTGTGGCATGGAGGAAGAATAGAGTGGAGAATGCATCTCCTATGACTTGGCAGGTGTTCCAGAATATATTCTTGGACAAGTTCTTCAAGCTTGAGATGAGGGAAGCAAAGATAAAGGAATTCATGAACCTAAAGAAAGGCTCTATGACTATTAAGGAGTATTGCCTCAAGTTCAACCAGTTAGCTAAGTATGCTCCTGACTTGGCAGCTGACACCCGATCTAGTATGAGTAAGTTCATGATCGGTGTGTCCTGTTTGGTGTTGAAAGAGTATAGGAATACTCTGCTCAATAGGGATATGGATCTATCCATACTGATGATGAATGCTCAACATATTGAGGCAGATAAGATAAGGGAGAAAGATAGAGTAAGGGGAAATAAGAGAGATAGATTCAAGCAGGATGAGTATGGTCAGGCTAGATCGCATGGGGGGAACGATTCATATTTTTAGGGTCGTTTGTCTATGCCAGCACCTTCGTCAGCTAATGCTCCTATACTTAGGAACAGTAAGGAGTAAGGGAATAAGTCTGCTATGTCCAAGTCCAAAAATAGTGTGAATAATAGGCCCAATTATCCTCATTGCGCTAAGTGTGGTAGGACCCATCCCGATGAGTGTTTGGCTAAACAGAGGGGTTGTTTTGGTTGTAGAAATTTAGGTTACATACTTAGAGATTGCCCGCATGCTAGGAAAGGGAACAGAGATATGCGACCTCAGACTCAGGCTACCAGTGCATGAGCTTCTTTAGCCCGTCCATCCCCTCCTTAGGGTGCTTCATCTAGTATCGATGGCAGGCAGCACCAAAATTAATTGTATACTTTGACATCCCTCCAGATACGTTGTTACTAGTATTCTCTGTGTCTTTCACTTCAATTTTTATGTGTCGTTGGACCCTGGGTCAAGTTTCTCCTATGTGGCCTCATTAGTTGCTGTAAATTCTGAAATGAGTCCTAAAAAGATTCCTGAGCCTTTCCTGGTTTCTACACTAGTAGGTGCGGTAGTTGTTGCTAAGCAAGTGTATTAAAAGTGTCCTATCACTATCATTCATAGAGTCATATTTGCTGATTTGATAGATTTAGATATGGTGGATTTTGATATTATTCTGGGTATGGATTGGCTTCACTTTTGTTATTCATCTATAGACTGTCGTACCCATCTGGTTAAGTTTCAGTTTCCTGATGAGCCAGTTTTTTAGGGGTCCGAAAGTTCAGTATCTCCCAAGAGTCACTTTATATCCTATCTTAAATCCAGAAAGCTAATACCCAAAGGTTGCATCTATCATTTAGTTTGAATTAAAGACACTAAGTCTGAGACCCCAACTATTCAGTTGGTTAGTATAGTTAATAAGTTTCCTGATGTCTTTCCAGAAGATCTCCCAGGGGTACTGTCACGCCCCAAATCCTATTAAGGCGGACTGGCACCCGTTGCTGGTAAGGCTCGGGAGAACCAACCTGTAGCAATATATTACCTATGAACATTATAAGTTCCTTTCATACTAAACACGCCCTCAAAAGA
>NW_025832637.1:0-3137 GCF_002878395.1 Capsicum annuum | reverse complement strand
GGTTTTGGGTGAACTTTAGGGATCCATATCATCCTTGAAAGAGGGATGTGGAGACCAAAGCAATGATAGACAATTATGTGTGTAGTTTGCTAATCTATCACTATCTTAGACATAAGGGTAGTTGTGAAGTTAAGTATACCATGTGTATTATCCTAGAGACAGGGATGCTTAAATTGAGGTTTGGTTACCAATTGTTGAACACACCCATTAGGTATTCAAATGAATCAATGGGTGAAAGTTTGGTGTTTTGTTGAAAGACTAGCATCAAAACCTATAACTGAACCTACCCACATTTTACCTACTAATAAAGAAGTTAACTATTAGTATCCACGTGTCACTTCCCTTAGTAATACATAATCCCAAGGCCCGTGCCTAATTGATAAAATTTTAATTATTCATAGCCCGAATTTATACTATAAAAATTCAAAAAGAAACATTAGTGTTGATACTTATCTCGCCCATTTTCATCTTTGTATAATTTTGGTTTGAATTTAACAAATATTCATTATTTCAAATTAACTTGATTTCCACTCACATTGTTCCTCGTGGATTCGACTTTGACTCTAACGTTGGGTAAATATATTGACTACGACTACCTTGCACTTAAATTAACATGGATGTTGAGCGTTATCAGTAGCCGAATGAACAGAGATATCATAGTGGCCGGGGATTTCCGTGTACCCTTTGCCCTCCATGATACATATATACAAGTATAACTTAGGGGATTACCGTCTACCCCACAAGTATATGGTCACCATGACCAACCCTCATGTCTGCAAACATAAGCTTTAAGTGTCTGTCCATTAGACTCACACCTTCATGGTTAGCTATCACACCAGCCATTATTGCCTAATTAAAACCTTTAGCAAATAACCAAACCACCAATTCCATAGTTAATTACCAAGGCCTTATGAAGTGGTATCGTCATACCAACTATAGCTTGTAAGCAATGTAATTAGCCAACACTTAGTGGATTCCCATGTACCCCATTGATTCTATTATAAAAATTACTTGGGGGATTCCCGTATACCCCATAAGGTTTTCAAACCCAAATCCATGGCCACCAAGGCCTTTTCAAATTCATTTAAAACCATTTAAACCAATTTAGGTTCCCTTACCATCTTATGCAATGAAAAGTTTCAATAATAGTCAAATTATGTGACAAGATCATTCTCATAGGCATTTTAACAAATATGTTGAACGCATATAGTTTCTAAAGCCAAAACCAAGTACCAATTGACCATTACCATGCAACCACATGTTCAAACCACAATTATAACATGAAAACCATAATAAAACATGGAAAACATTATCCAACAAGGATCAACCAAAAGTCTCAACATATATTTCAAAACCAAAACAATACCATAATTATACCATAAAAACCATCCACTAAAACATGCTTTTAGTTGAACTAACAATGAGGGAGGAGTAACATGCCTTAGATACCAAAGAATACGGAGAGATTTACTCTTGAAAGCCCCTAATTGAATCACCTTGAGGAAACCCTGGCCCTTTCTTGATCCAAAATCTTGAGAGATATTTGAGAGTGTTTACAGTGTGTTTGATTGAGAATAATAGAGTAAATGAAGTCCCAAAAGTGTTTTAAGTCATGGGGTCAAAAGAAGTTAAGTGGGGAAATGTCCAGAATACCCCAACTTAAACTGTAAAAATCACCACAGGAGGGTACAGTTTTGGACCCCTCACTCCTACCAATATCATACGAGTGGTGCCTTCCACTCATACCTTGATCAGAATGTTGGACACCATATTTTGTCCAACATATGACTCCTTAGCCTAAATATTACCATCACTATACAACAAGTACCCTCAAACCGTACCCTATGTAGAATATCAAAGGTTAGACACTGGACAACATACGGTGGACACTATATTTCTTGTATCATGAACATACGACTAGTAGGATGTATTCTCGTACTAAGACTAGAAAATAACCTAGAACACACTGTTTATCATATGACATGGGTTCCGAGTTCATTAGCACAACATACGACTAGAATTCTTAAGTCGTATAGTTCTCAGAGAGTTCAAAACTCAGTAAATATCAAAGGGTCAATATCCAGGGTGTTTCAATTCTCCTTTACTTAGACCATTTGTCTTCGAATAATGGAACAAAGTTGTACAAGCAAGATTACAACCTAATGCCTCTACTCTGAACTTTAACTAAGTTAGAAAACAAAGATACAAGGGAACTAATCTTTCCTTTAACAATGTTTGAAAACAAAGATTATTATGAAGAACACATACCTTCCGCACGAGTTTTCGAAGCAGAAAATAAGAACGGATACTTGGACTTCATGTCCTCTTCTCATTCCCATGTAGCCTCTTTAACCTTGTGGTTCCTCCATACAACCTTTACTGAGGCCACATCCTTGGTCCACAACCGATGAACCTGACAATCCAAGATCTCAATCGGGACCACCCCATAAGATAAAGAATTCAGAATACCAATATCCTTGATAGGAACAATTTGAAATGGATCACCCATACACTTTCTCAACATAGAAACATGGAACACCGGCTGAATGGATCTCATACTAAAAGGTAACTCCAACTCATACACAATCTACCAACCCTTCTTAAAACTGAGTACGAACCAACATACCTGGGACTGAGCTTCCCCATCTTACAGAACCGCATCACTCCCTTCGTGGGAGACACCTTAAGAAATACCCTATAACCAACCTCAACTCCAAATCCCTTCACCTCATGTCTGCATAGGAATTTTGTTGACTTTGGGCAGCCTTAATTCTGTCTCGAATCACTTTCACCTTCTCTATGGCTTGGTTAACAAAATCTAAGCCAAACATCTCTGCCTTACCATCCTCAAACCATCCAATAGGAGACGTATAATTCCTACCATACAAGGCTTCAAATGTAGCCATTCCAATGATAGACTGGTAGGTATTATTATAGGCAAACTCTACAAGAGGTAAGTGCTCAACCCAACTACCACCATAGTCAGTCACGCAAGCACGAAGCATATCCTCCAATGTCTAAATAGTTCTCTCTTCTTGCCCATCAGACTGCGGGTGAAAATCAAAACTCGGCTAACATAGTCCCAAAAACCTTCTGGAATGACCACCAAAAGTGAGATGAAAATTGTGTACTACGAT
>NW_025832636.1:0-2199 GCF_002878395.1 Capsicum annuum | reverse complement strand
TGTTATTGCAAATTTGGTATCAAACCGTAAGGTTTTAAAGTGTCCTAGGAAATCTAAAGCCGCATCAAGTAGAGTCTTTGGCATGGATGTGTAGTGTGCCACACTTACAGACGAGAGCTATAATGCATTTAGGAAAAAGTTTCCCTTCTTTCAGTATTCATGTATTGAGAGTGAGCATGAGCTTAAGTTAAACTCTCTTTCTAATATACTTCTTCCTTTTGTTTACAAAATATGCCTCCAAATAAAAATGGAAGAAAAATAGGAACTCAAACAGCCCCTCAGCCCGTCTAGGAAGATCCTCTGGGTGAGCATGTCTCTCACGCAGAATTTAAAGTTGCGTTCATAACTCTAGCCAATTAAGTAGTAGCATAAAATGAATGGCCAACAGCTATTTTTGCCAACCAGTGGACAACACTACTGCAACTAGAATTTGGGATTTCACCCAAATAAATCCTCCTTCTTTCATAAGATCTAAGTCTAAAGAAGATCCACAGGAATTCTTAGTTATGGTTCATAAGGTAACAAGGCTAGAGGGGTAATGTCTAGTCAGAGTTCTGAGTTAGCTGCATATCTATTGTAGGATGTATCCCATACTTAGTTTAAGAAGTGAAAGGTTGATAGAGGTGTAGATATATGGATTATAGAATAAGAAGAGTTTGCCACATCTTTCTTTTATAGGTTCTACCCATTGTAGTTGAGAGAGGCCAAAGTTCATTAATTTGAGACAAGGCAACATGAGTACGAGAGTGTATTCCCTCAAGTTTACTCAGTTAGCTAGGTATGCTCCTCTTGTGGTAGCTAATAACAGGTCCAAGATAAGTAAGTTTATGTCTTGCATATCTGATAGTATGGTTAAGGAGTGTAGGACCACAATGCTAATTAGTGAGATGGACTTGTCAAGGATGATGGTCCATACTCAACAGATAGAGGAACAAAAGATTAAGAAGAAGGAAAGAGGAAATAAGAGAGCTAGGATGCATGGTTTTAATTTCAATCAGCCAATGTAAGAAATTTATAACTGTCCTCAGTTTTATCAGAGGTCTTGAGCCCCAACAGCCTCTTCAGCTAGTGCTCAGTACCCAAATTTAGAAAAAACATTAGGGATAGGGCACCAAGCTCTAAGTCCCAGGTCTGTTTTAGTAGTGCTCATACCAATCCTTTATGTCAGAAGTGTGGTAGACACCATCAAGGTGAGTGTAGAGAGAGAAGTGATGTGTGTTTTTAGTGTAGCAAGACAAGCAATCGAATTTGGGAGTGTTAGGTAGTTTCTCAGAAGGGTAGGGATGTACGACAACAGGGACAGTCCCATTAGTCATCAGTTTAATCCAGTCACCTAACTCAGTATGATACTGCTTCTAGTGCTACCAGTGATCAACATCGAAATAGATTATATGCTCTTAAATACCACTAAGATCAGGAAAATTCTCCTGACATAGTTACTGGTACATTGCAGGTCTTTCACTTACATACTTATGCTTTACTAAACCCTGGAGCTTTTCTTTCTTTTGTAACCCTTTATATAGCCATCAACATTGGAGTCAGTGCCGAAACACTAGAGAGCCCTTTTCAGTGTCTACCCTAGTAGGTGTTTCCACTGTAGCCAGATAGGCATATTGAAACTATTCAGTCATAATATCTTAAGAAGTTACCTCAATTAATCTCGTGGAGTCAGAGATGACGGTTTTGGACATTATTGATGGCATGGATTGGCTTCACTCATGCTATGCCTCAGTGGACTATAGAAATAGAATAGTTCATTTCTAGTTCCCAAGTGAACCAGTCCTTGAATTGAGATGTAGTACTATATCTATTAGGGGTCAGTTGATCTCATACCTTAGAGCTAGAAAGATGATATCGAAGGGGTGTATTTACCATCTTGTGTGAGTCAAAGACTCTAAATCAGAAACTCCAAATCTTGAATCAGATTCAGTAGTGAAGGAATTTCTAGATGCATTCCTTAAAGATCTCCTAGGAGTTCCTCCAAAAAGGGAGATCGACTTTGGAATAAACTTTCTCCCAAATACTTAGCCTATATCTATTCTGCCATATAATTTGGTTCTAGCTAAACTCAAAGAACTAAATGAACAGTTGAAGGACCTCTTAAATAAGGTATTCATCAGACCCAGTGTCTCCTCGTAGGGCACACCTATTTTATTTGTGCATAAGAAAGATGATTCTCTTAGAAAGTGCACAGACTAC
>NW_025832635.1:0-1111 GCF_002878395.1 Capsicum annuum | reverse complement strand
CATGACTGAGAGTACTGATAAGCTGATCACGCATATCTGATTTGGGCGGATTATAATTCGATGAAAAGCTTATTTAATTTCCCACATGACAAAAAGTGAAAATGTTGAAAATACCACATGTATAAAACTGGTTTCTTCTTTGAAACAAGTCTTTCACATTTTTGGGATGATTTTAAGCCAAGTAGAAGTATGGGGTATTACAATATCTTCTTTTGAGAAAATTAGTTATCGAATGAGACTTATTAAAATAAGAGGAACAAAAAGGAGAATTTTATACTGAACATGAACAATGGAAACATGAATACCTGACTGACATTAATGAGATTCTTACTCTGTATGTATTTTGGATGCATTATTTCAATACAGAGCCAGTACATGAATGTATGATTGAGAGTATTGATAAGTTGATTACGAATATCTAATTTGGGTGGATTGTATATCGATTGAAAGCTTATTGAATTTCCTATACCACCAAAAGTGAAAATCATTAAAATACCAGGTGTATAAAATTGGATTCTTCTATGAAACAACTCTTTGACATTTTTGGAAAATTTTAATCCAGGTAAAAGTACGGGGTATCACAATATCTCCCTCTTAGTGATATTCGTCCTCGAATAACACTGATTAAACTGGGAGAAACAATAAACTTAAATTCATACTGAACATGAACAATGGAAACATGACTACCTGACTGACATTACTGTGATTCATACTGAGCATGCATATTTGATGCAAGATTTTAAGATGGAGATGATACTTGAATGTATGACCGATAGTGCTAATATGTTGATCACGCATATTTGTTTTAGGCAGATTATATATCTATGAAAAGCTTATTGAATTTCCCACATGACAAAAAGGGAAAATCTTGAAAATAGCACATGTATAAAAGTGAAATCTTCTTTGAAACAACTCTTGACATTTTTGGAATGATTTTAAGCCAGATAGAAGTACAGGGTATTACAATATCTGCCCCTTAGAAATATTCATCCTCGAATATGAATGATTATAATGGGAGGAATGATAAGCTGAAGTTTATACTAAACTTGAACAACGGACACATAACTACCTGACTGACATTACTGAGATTCATACTGAGCATGCATATATG